>NC_046372.1:157858-457858 GCF_011125445.2 Fundulus heteroclitus
GGTGAGGAGAAAGGTTTCTTTAACTTTTTACATGTAAAATTTGAAAACGACAGGATGTGTCTGGCTCAGAGAACAAACATTTAAAAAAATACTCGTTTTTAAATTAATAACCCATATTCCTTTAGACAGAGCCCAATTTTGCAATCGCCATATGACTATGTGACTTAGGAGGCCGCCAACAGCGTGGTGCACCTCATTTAATTTCCCATTAATGAAAGACCTATTAGAATAAAACATCAAACATATAATTTGGCACTGTAGATTCTAACACAATAATGACACAGTTCTGTCCAGTAGCTCAGATCATCCCCATCACTCCCATTTCTGGCAACAGCTGACCACTACCTGCACATGTTCCAGTGGCGGGCTGATGAGGGATCACTATTCTCAAGGTTGTTAAGAAAACATGGCCGTATGATAACCTTAAAGAAACGTTCAAACCTCAGACCGACTCAATAACCCCCCACTCCCCTCTATGTGTTTTAAAACCATTCTTTTCTCAACTCATCGCTTTTCGCCGGTTTATTCCCAGTTAAAGAAATGACTGATCCCAATTGTGAGCATCTGCTTTTCAGATCCTCATTCAGACATGCTTCCAAGGAAGGAAATGTGGATAAAATTGTTTTTTTTTAACATTAATTACTTGTAATTTTCAGGATAAAACTAGTGGCCGTTTGTATTAGCGTTGTTGAGGTTTCAGAGGTAGGCCATCTTTGATGAACTTTTGAGTTTGAAAGTTGGCTTTAACTGAGCAACTTAAGCCAGTTTTTGGGTTGATAATAATAAATAAAGGGTTTTAGTTCCCTCTTTTCACGCTGTGACAGGCTGGTTCACCTGTGTGTCTCGACATGCACAGTTGCCCCTGTGACCTGCGGCAGGTCAAGGAGAACTACAGGAGAAACAGCGCCTCCTACAGTCAAAATACGATGGTTCGCAAAATTTAAGTTTCTGTTTAAGTATATACGAAGAAGAAGGAAAAAAAACATTATTTGTCGTTTCCCTGACCCAGGGTTTTATTTATTTTACCAATATTAGTTATAAGATAAAACTACATTTAAGATGTATCCCGATCTTGGACAACTCCTATTGCAAGTTCATATTATGTTTTAAAACTAAAATCAAATGCATATTTTTTTATTTATTTTTGCTTTGTTTCTTCTTCGTTTATCCAGTTCATCTAAATTTTAACTATCAGAAATCACGGGCCTTTTCCACGCAGTAGCTACTCTGCAAAGTCTTTTTTTTTTATCTGCACAGTTCTGGTGCTGTTTAAGGAATGGTGCTTCCAGGAAAGACGCTCACCCTTGCTGTTTTTGTCTCTGATGAAGTACTGGCGCACGCTGAAGTACTTATCCTTGGAGTGGTACACATGGGTGGTCTGGCCGTGCCTCTCCGTCCACCGGACCTCCGCTTTTCCCTTAAACTTGATGTCGAGGGAGTCGATCTGGCAGTCCTTGGCCATTTCCACGGTTACCTGGCCACAAACCACGTCACCGTTTGTAAAAGTGTTGTTGGCATTGATCGCGTTATAAGTAATTTCGATTTTCTTTATCGTCGTCATCGTGACTGAGGAGGGTTTAGACCAAACTCCAACAGGAACGCTAAATGAGGAAACCAAACCCCAAGGTAAACGCGTCTACCTCCGCTCCTCCTATATCCGTGCGCCGCCTCCTCCCATGATGAGAAGCAAATGTCCTATCAGAACTGTGGGATGGGATGTTTGTGCGGAAAAAGGAATTGTGTTTTTGTGCTGCTGAAGCGCCACGAGTGTACATTTTGTTTGTGTGTGTAAAAAAAAAAAAAAAAGAAGAGAAAGGTGTAAAATAAGATGTGCCGTTTCTAAATAAAATAGATAGACAATAGATCCCAACTTCACAAGAAAGTTGGGATCTATTGTGCTCTCTGTCCAGGGTGCAGTCATTGCGCCCTCATTTCTAAAGGAAGAGGGCAAAGAGGAGTCAGAGTGGTGGCTCCCATGTGTTTGTGTATATATAAGCACCGTATGAAACCAGTTTAGACACTAATGATGCTAAATATTGCATTTGAGTTACACCATCTGATTTGGCACTAAAGGGCTGTCTGTGTTTTAAGAAATCATTAATGCGGTATAGCTTTTAAAATCTATACTACATACCGCTCAAACCAGCTTTGCTATCTGTCCTTCTGACTCCATACTTAAACTCCTTTGGTCATGTTTACTTTTTTATAGTATTTCCCAAGAAACAATCATATAAAGTTGATACAACTTAAACTTGAGGGTACAAAGATTATACAGTAGATTATACTACGCTTCTGGCTTGCCAGGAACATTTTAGTGCCTTATAAGATCAGCTAAGGGCCATCGTTAATGTTCACCCCAAACCATCCAGGGACAAAGATCTCTACATTAAAAATTAGACTAGACTCAGTGACTTTCACACAACACATCGTACAGAAAAACTGTTCTGCTTTGCTTAAATGTGCTTTAAATCAGGTCCTGTCACACATTATTCCTCTGAGGGACTCATGAGCTCTCTAAACCTAAGCACAGTTTTATATTGAGCAAATGTGTACTGCAAATGATTGTGTTACAATTTAGATTTGAATTATATCATATTAAAGAAACAGGGCTGTATTTAAGAAATTATGCAAATGTACTACCAATTTTTATTTTTAAGCCTGCAATTGATAATCTCGCTCCAAGGACACAATCTTCTTGCGCTGTAAAGATCAAATCTGGAAAATATTTAGCATACATTAGTCATTACTTTCCAACACGTCTCAGATATGGTCTTATCTTCAGACCATAAAAACATTCCATTAGCAGAAACTTACACATTATCTAACGGCAACATATTTTCTATGTCAGACAAAACTAGAGTTTTAAATGACGTGTCCTTTTTGGATAATTTAAACCATAGCTGCTATGTTGCTGAAGTCAAGAGCTACATAACATTTGTTGGTTGATATTAACAGAGAGAAAAAAAAACATTTTAAAAAATCTGCTGTAAAGGGCAAGCAGCGTCGTGAGAAAATAAAAGTAGTTTCATCATAGGATCTACTTTTCTAAGTCATAGAAAAAAATATGTAATTTCTTAAATCAAATAAGTCATTTCATTACTTATTGGCTCTTGAGCTGCTCAGCTGAACAATGAATGAAGTGCTTTAGACTGGAGAGCCTTGTAGATTGAACGTTCTAACAGTTTCACATTTTTTAACAAACTTCGCCATTTATGTAATGGATAAACACAAAACTGTGAAGTGGAAGAAAAAGGATACAAGTTTTTCTGGTTTTTAAACTTTCACAAATACATATTTAAATGTGTGGCATGTGCACGTTTGTAGTCACCCCCCTTTTACACCAATACACGTTAAAAAAAAAGCTAAACGCTCCCAATGCTGATGAGGAAATCTATTATAAGTACTATAGTAAAAATAGAGCATGAAAAGCTATTTCAAATAAACAACTATACTAAAAATGTGGTCTATGTCCCCTATGTAGGACTATAAAGGGAAATATTTATTTAAATAGGAGGTTAGAAGCAGGTCTTTAAATTAGCTAATGTCACACAGTGTGACAACTCTGAAAAGGCATACAAGGCAAGATAATGAAGGCAGGGGTTTATGCTCATAGGTGTGTCAGAGAATAAAGATACACGCACCTTAGCAATAATTAAACCACACGGCCTTCATAAACGATGCAAGAGATCCTGGAGTAACAGCTTAATGAGTTCAAAACAAAATACTTTTTATTAAACTACATGTTGAGCAGGGATCTTGGCTGAAGATAACCCTAATCTAGTTTGAACTGAACAAGCCCGTTCATGTTGAGTGGAGCTGTTCACTGCATGGCTGTCAGCGTGTGTTGGTATAGGCTGCAGATAGCTATTCAAGGCAGGGTGTGTTTCAAACATTTACACATGTAATGTGAGCAGACATCACGTGTGTCCCGCGTTGCTGGAAAGAATGAGAGTTTGAATGTGGAAACACTGTTGTGTGTTTAGGGAGGTGATCTCATTCCTCTGTAAACAAAGAAAAGAATTGGTAGATTATTTCTTTTATTTTCACCCACAGAAATAATGTAAGATACATAATGCATATGAATACATACCTTGGCCTTTGAGAAATACGCAACAATCCACCACCCTACGTACTTTATAATAATGGTCACGAGTCTTCAACCAAGACAGGACACCATTTTCTCAATCTTGAAGTGGTTGCATTTTTAAGGACAGTCGTATCTGCTTTCATTAAAACAGCAACCACTGACTCTCAAATACCTTTCTAAGGAATGAAATTTCTTCGTTTACTTTGAATTTCATTAGATTTGGCGTATCTGCCATTAAAAATCATTACACCGTTTTCCCTCGTGTTTTATCTTTTGAAGCTACACTCATCGACCACTTTTAGGGACCACCAGGTACACCCGATTCACCAATCACATGGTAGCCACTCCATATATATTTAGGCAGACACGATAAGGAAAACTTGCAGAAGTTCAAACCGAGAGGTGGAATCAGAAGCAAAGGGGATTTAAGGAATGTTGAATGTGACTTGCTTGTTGGTGTGAGACCCTCACCAAAACGGGGCAGAAAATGATTGGGAAAAACATGCCTGTTCTGGTAAATGTCAGTTAGAGCTATGACAGAAGGGGTATAGGGTCACAATAGATTTAAACAACACGAACACAAGGATCCATCCTGTCATGTATGAACAGTTCAGGCTACTGGTGGTCGTGTAATGGTGTGCGAGTTATCTTCTTTGTAAACTTTTGGCCCCAGCCTACCATAGTCCACTGCTTAAAATAATTAAAGGAACACCTGAAACGGCATCAGACCTCAGTTGGAATAAGAATCATGCTGGATTTCCGTACTGATATGGAATGGGTAATGTGTTAGGGACAAAAGGATGCCATGTCCTTTGATGAAAATGGAAATAGTTGACCTAGAGGGGATTTAATCCAAAGTCCCAGACAAAGTGAAACTGAAAACCTGATGCAGCAGGCTGGTCCGATTTGCTGAAATGTCATGGCAGCAACTCAAACCTGGCCTCCATGCCTTACAACGTCGGGGCATGCTCCTTCTGAAACGAGGGATGGTGGTTTGGAGTATCTCCTCTCAGATCTTGATAAGGACATCACTGAGCTCCTGGGCAGTCTGAGATGCAACCTGATGGCGTTGGATGGACCTGAACATGTTGTCCCAGAGAGGTTCTGTGGGATTCAGGTGAGGGGAGCGAGGAGACCAGTTAATGGTATCAGTTCCTTCATCCTCCGAGAACAGCCTACAAGCTCTTGTCCCCTGGAATCTCCTCTTTTATAAAGTGTTTATATCTGAATGTAATGTTAACACCATGAAAAGGTGTCTAAGCACCCACTGTCGCAAACATAGACATTTTTTAGATTATTAGGCACAAAATGCTGGAGATTGGCACCAGCACCCCTCACGACCCCACAAGGGACAAGCGTGACAGAAAATGGATGGATGGATGGATTTTAAGTAGATTTGATTTAGACCTGTGCAAAGTGTCATGTTATAAAGCTGCCAGTAGGACAGTTTTGATATAGTTGAATGCTGGTTTCATCTCCTACACATAATAGCCATAGAAACTTGAACCAGGTAAATTAGTTTTCAATTCATTGTTGATCAAAGAAACAAACAGCCCAGAGCAGTACCCCCCCCCCCCCCTCCTCCATTGTGGAAGAATTATATTTGCTCTGCCTCTACTCCTGATGCAGAGGCAGGACCGTCGAGTTAGTTGTCTGCATTACAGACTGTGCTACTTGCCTAAATTTGTCAATATAATTAAAGATCCTGTTATCAAAACTTTAAAACAAATAGACATGACTCCATCTCTATGGCTGCACCCCCCGTATAATTAGGGGGATGGTAAGACAAAAATATCCCAATGGACAGTAATGAGTGGCACCCTGGGGGGGGTCATAAAGACTCAGCAACCATCACTAGATACCATCTTGGGTGCCAAGTCTTTATTTGGGAAACATCACAGGAAAAAGTCTTTATTTGTCCTACAACCACATTCGTACAAAGAGATTAACTTTGTTGCGACTTTAACTTACACTCCAGGCAAGTTTGGTGGGGAAAATAGATAGAATATACAGGAAAGAGTTCTCTACAATGGCTTTTGTTTTATATCAGTTTCTTTGCTAACTTTCCTAATCAGCACCATTACCAAACAGGCTTAAATAGGAGACAACCGGATTTTCACTCAGTTCTTTCTGAAAACGTTTCTGGTGGTTAACACTTGAGCAACCGGCAGTATGAGGGCAGGTTGCTCAAGTGCGGTTGCTGTTGCAATGACCCAGATAACTGAGAATCTGCACAGGCGGCAAAGTTTTGATAACATTTTTATACAGCTTAGTTGATATATATATAGCAATATACTTAATCTGACAGGAAAGATTGATTTGGGGAAACTAACACGTGTTGGTTGCCTGCTGACCAGCGGGAGTTTGCTCACTGTCTAAATAATCATAAGGATATAATTACTTCAAATAATGCTGTCAAAATAACTTTAAAAAGCTTTCCTCCACTTTAACACAGCGTCAAAGCAATATGTGAGGCAAATAAGAAAGACACCCAACACTGGATTTATTTATTTTTATTAGAATACATAAAGGCCATGTTGGTGAGTGAACTTGTTTCAATCCAAACAGATTTTTTCTTCATAAATAATTTCATGCTGATAAAAAAAAAAAAAACTGTAACAAAATCCTTCCACACGGCTCTGTGTGTGAAGATAAAACAATACTCAACACTTCATAAGTGTTCATTAATTTCCAACACATAAGTCATATCAGAATAACAAGAAGAATTACTCTGATGCACTAACAGGACAACAACATCCAGGGATACAACATTATTGTGGTCATTTTCCATAAAAAAGAGGAAACAATCCAATCATCGAATACAACTCTAAACTGACCAAAAATACTATATCAGTAAAAGCAGTTTCCTGCATTCACTGTCTTTTTAAACAGATCTTATAAAATAGGTAGAATTTGAAATAGTTTAATTTTATCCTTAAATACATTCGTTACTAAATACATAAATAAAAAACACAGACATTTGTGTGAAGAGCAAATAAGAATGTGAAGACCACTTTAAGACCTTTCAGGATGTCTTACATTCTGACCAACCTGCCCCCTGCTGGTTAGAAGGGGTAATGCTATGTTTCAGACTTTAGAGGCCACATAGCTTTCTCATCAATATCCCATCAATACAAATATCTGAAAATATAATAAAATTATATGTGATATTTAATGTTTGGACTAAATATTTTACCTTACATAGAATACTGAGGTACTCACACGTATATGGCTGAGACAATAAGAAAGTATACCTTCTGTTATTTTTGAGGTTTAATATCTAAAGGGGAAAAAAGGATGTAGAAATAAAACCCTCAATTCATGGATCAATATATTCAGCATTCGTTTTAGAGAACCAATGACCCACAATAATATCACTGGTGATCTGTTAATGAAGTGCTTCCAGTACTTGAATGGCATGAAGAAAATAAGGAAGTATTTCTTCATACACCGCTACAGCATTTTAGATGATTTCTTGTCACAGTGGCGTAGAAAAATGTGGAAATATGTTATGCATTTCACATTTGTCTGTGTTTTATTTGTTTATTTTAATTTTACAGTCATTTTCAGTTGTATGTCTGTATACAGCACTTTGTTGACCTTTGTTCTTGTAAAGTGCTTTATAAATAAATATGGTATGGTAATTAGGGCCTGAAAGAAAACATGTTTCTTAATATGCAACATAAAACCCTGAATTTAAAAGAAGGTGTACTTACTTAGTATGACTATATACATTTATCACATTACAAAAGCCACAATGGACATATCTGAAATATATGATAAAACATCCACATTTTATATCAGGATCTTGGTGCTTTTAAGCACCAATGTAAACTTGAATAAACTGTAGCGGTGTCCTTTACCTTTTTTTTTTACGTCAGAGAAGTTTTAAATCATTCCTTATAGGTTAGATATGACAACAAATTTAGCAGCTTGGTAGCTAACCTCTTGCAAGAAACACCTTTAATAAAGACCCAGATAAGGTTGTTGTGTACCCAACAAATTCTGGTACAAAAAGGAGAAATTTGCTACAGGACATAACAAATGTTTAAATCAGACGAGAATAACCAAGGCAAATACAAAAATCAGCTTTTAAAGAATGGTTTTACACGTAAAGTAAAAAAAAAAAAACAAATACCTTCCCAAATATACCTAGTCCTGTTTCCTATGTGTGTTATGTATTGTTAACCACAGCAACAAAATTGGTCAAAGAGAGAGCTGAAAAGTCATCCAGGAGGAGAGAAAACAACCCAAAACTACATCTACAGCACAGCAGACCTCACTCTCCTTATTTAAGATTGGTGTTGACAACAGAAAAAAGACGGCACCGCTCTGAGAGTCCCCATTCCAAGACCCCAGCTGACCAAAGAGATGGAGCCATGAACGGTAGGGTTAGGGTCAGAGAATGGAAAGAATGTCCGCCCATGAGTTTGCGATATTAGGTTCAAACACACTCAAGCTCAGCAGCAGGTCAATGATCCGAAGCAAACCAGCAAGAATATGGCTAAAGAAAAAGATTTTGGGATGGCCTAGTCAAAGTCAAGACTTAGATCTTATGGAGATGTTGTGGTTGGTGTGAACAGACTCCTAATGCCTAAAAACACTCCAATCTGGATGGAGTCTGCCAGATTTCCTCCACAGCGATGTAAAAGAACCGTTACTGCAGACACTTTGAGGGCAGATGTTGCCACCTGGCATGAAATGAGAAGTTATTAGGTGTGGAGGGCTCTATCTTATTTACACGGGAGGCTAATTCAAAATTAGAGGCAAACACATGTTATAGTGCTGTTAAAATAAATTATTTGTGCAATTTGAGCATTTTTATGCATCATTTTCCACTATATTTCATCTAAATTTCAAGCGGCTAAAACACACATAAACAAACTGTAAAAGCAACTGTATGTCATTTAATTTTTAAATAACATACAGTTATATCAGAGGTGATACAAAATTCTGATACTCTTGGAAGATTTTCTATGCTGTGTACGATCACTTTCTTTTACGATCTAAATATTTGCTCCTGAATACTGCATCGGATGGGCGTGTGAACGTACTTCACACAGAATGATGGGAAACAGCACAGTGAGGTCAGCGGATCCTGTAACACAGAGGCTTACCTACAAGAAGCACAAGGGGAAAAAAATAATAAAAGCTGGCGAATTAACAGCATATAATGCAGATCCAAAATAGCTGTTTATCCCATAAAACATTCTTTACAAAGCTAAGGCAAGCCTGATCAGGAATTAATAAATAACATCCTCCAAACCTTTCTAGCTTTAACTTATCAAATAAGAAATCCATCAAGGGCACCGACCTCTATAAAGTAATCCACTTCCAGGATGCTGCAGTTGGAGACGGTCAGGGATGCAGATGATGGGATAGTGAGCAGGATCTCAGATTGAACGTCTGAGGTGTGAGCGCCGATAGGCTCGCCGCTCACCCACGCCAGCTGCTTGAAAACCATCCTCTTGCTGTTCCGGCTGTGGGTGTAGTACATCTGTTTCTGCTGGAGCTTCACCTTGGGCGTAGCTGTTCTAGATGAAGCATTGCTAAAACTGCACACCATTTTTGCAGTTTCTCCTGGAGGAGGATGTACATAAAAAACACACACACACATTTACATTCAACTGAATGAGAAAGTGCGTCCAAACGTTTGACTGGCAGCGAATGTCTGGAAGGGGGAAAATCATACCAGGTTTGAAGGCTTTCTTATCCAAACTGACCGTCATTGTGATAGGACCTGACGCACAACACAGGCAGCACAGTGTCTTGCTGTTTGATCCTGAGAGCGGAGCCTGCAGAGAGTCAAGACAGCGACTAAGGTGCTTCAGAAACACCCGACAAGGAGGAATCCTAGAAACAGACACCTTCACCTTTTTTCTTTAATAATAGCTTGGATGTACAGTACGTCATACAGAGCAAACAAAAGAAACACAAACTCAATAATATTTTTTTAATTGTCTACAGTCATGAAGAAAGGGAAAATTTGCACTTGCAACTCTTAGGTTAAAAATAGAAACGCCACACGCATAGTTGTAACATAATAGTGGATAAAACAAAAGTATTGGAGCACAACTAATTCTGTCATGTTTGAAGGAATCAGAGGTCGGGAGTCGCATGTTGAATGGTGGCGATTAATTGATTAATGAAACACGGCTTACAGAGTGACAGGGAAACGGGAATCACGAACACGGCAACGACGAGACCAGAGTGGGTGTAGTACATCTGTTTCTGCTGGAGCAGAAGACGGAGGACCTGACAATCGGTAATGGCTGGGCTGATAATATATATATAGGAGGGGAGACGGGAGGAACAACAGGTGAAGCAAATTACGCAGCTGAGATGAGTAAAGGGCAACTCAGCGGGATGATAGGATGATAGCGAGCTGGAAAGGCAAAGGGAGAACTGAAGCTAAGAGGGAAAACACGAGAATGGCCAGACATAAAGCAAGAGTCTAACTAAACTAAGCAAAAGCAGGCAGAAGATAAAGATCTAACAGAACTACTAAGATAATATGACTAGACAGGAGCCGAATCTAACACATATCAGAACACATTATTAACATAAATACTGAACAGAAAACTAAACTAATGACCAAAGAAACAGGATCTAAGGATGAACAATACAAAAGTACAAAAATAAACAGACTGCAGAATCCCCAGGGAGCTACAATAAGTGATCAAAACCCTGGGCATCCTGACAAATTCATGGTAACTATAGTAGTTACCATACTAGTAACATCTCCATATCTGTAAACCCACTCAAGACAAAATTGTATTTCTTATCTATTTCTTTAACATAATTTTTTTCACCTTTAAGACATCTGTTCGTCTGCAACCTTTTCCTAATACCATGATTTCAAAAAAGGTTGCAAAAGCTGCAAAGAATCTCACTGCACACACATGTCCTACCCTCAATTAAACATGATGGTAACAGCATCAGGATAGCGTAGGACAGGTAGTGTTTTTGTTGAGGTGGATTGAAATGTGAACAGCTTGAACAATTTGTAAGTCTGAACGTAAAACTTGTTTATTCAACCATGCAAAGGTTGGAGGGTCGCTTACTCCACATCCTGGGTGGCAGAGGAGTGATCGCCTCCCTGTTTGTACCCTCACTTTGGTACTTCTAAGGTTCACTGATCTTAACACCTCAGTCTCCACTCTTGTTTACAAAGAGATATTATGTAAGGCAAGACTGTTCATGGCCTTTAAAACAAGCAATAAAAATCATAAACTGAATGCAGAAATTAACAAGTAGGTATAAAAGCACTGGGGCGATCAGAACGCGTCTGGATATGTTGCATAAAAGACGAGAAAGTGAGCGATAGAGGTCTGCTGCACAAACAGCGTATTGCACTGAGAGAGTTTTGAAACAACAAAAAGTATAAAAAGCTATTTCCAGGCTAGATTGACTAAGAAAGATTTTAACTTAGACCGGGAGATGCTGGAAAAAGCTTAAAATCTAACACATTTCAAGCTGCTGTCTAAAGTAAATCCCAGTTTCTTTCACTTTCTGCTTGAAAGCTGAGGCAGAGGAACGAAATGTGGAAAATAAAACGCATTCGGTCTTGTCATTATTGAGCTGTAAAAGCTTTTCAGAAAACTGTAGGTTTATATAGAAGATGTGATTATGACAGCTTTTACATCCAAGTTTCAAGCATTTGGGTCACAATCCAGTATATTCCCTCGTTTTTAATATTGTGCTCATAAACATTTAATCAAAGCTTATTTTTTTCACTGTCTTATTTTTTTCATCTTGTTTTAACTGTATGAATTTAGCAATTGTAGGTTTCATCTTATGCCGCCTATCGGCCAGGGCCCATATTCATAGAGATTCTCAGATTCCTCTCAGAGAGCTTCTATATTAGCCAAAAAAATCCTTCCTGGGAGTCTTTGCTTAAGAGTGATTCAGATATCTGCTGAGAACGAATCTGAGTCAGGAGACGACAGAAATGTTTATCGTAGTGAAGAGGTGTGGTTGACCCCGTTGCTAAGTGTGACGGTGTCTTTTAAGAGCTGTGATTATCAATGGTACAAGAAAAAAAAACACAAATGTGCATCTAATAATCTTAAACCCATCAGACCGCTGAAACCATTAATTTCCCTCTATGGAGATGATAAAGTTTATCTTATCTGCATATTAATAATTGTATAATTGGTAAAGAAGTTTCTGTGCTCATCACCTCCACTGTTTAATAATAAAAATATTAATAATATTAATAATAATAATAATAATAATTGAACTTTATTGATCTCACAATGGAGAAATTCACTTCTGCATCTTAACCCATCCCCTTGGGGAGCAGTGGGCTGCCAGCTGCCACTGTGTGCCGCCTGGGGAGCAATCTGGGGTTAAGGGTCTTGCTCAGGGAGTGCAGGCTGTGGGGATCGAACCAGGTACTTGCAACCTCCTCAGAGCACAAGTGCGCTGCTCTAACCACTAGGCCAACACTCTCCTTCCCCTTATTTTTATATATATTTTTTTAAAGGGTAAATGGCTTGTACTTGTATAGTGCTTTAACTAGTCTTGACGACCTCCAAAGCACTTCACACTACAGTTTAGTCATTCACACATTCACACCCCGACGGTGGTGACCTATGTTAGAAGCTACAGCTGCCCTGGGGCAGACTGACAGAGACGAGGCTGCCATACACCGCCGCCACTGGGCCCTCTGACCACCGCCAGCTTTTAGGTGGTGGATGAGCCAATCAGCTCTCTCTTTCCACCATCTTCACTGCTTAAAACACTCTTAGGCTCACTAAAAGTCCTCCTCACTACTCCTAACATCTTTCCACTTTAGGGGCTCTCTTAGACTGGCCGCCCATTGCTAAGGGGTGGAATTTGCATGTTATCTAAGCCATCCAGTGTTGTAGTCAAGTCACTATGCCTCGAGTCCGAGTCATGTCCAAGTCATTAAAAAAAAAATCCGAGTCGAGTCCGAGTCGAGTCACTATTGACGTGTGATGTATGACATGAAGCAGTAACATTCCATTGCACTAATAACTCTTTCGTTGTAGTTACCCTTGGTTTTACTCGGTAAAACGACTGCTTTTTCTAGTCTAAGACGTCTCCTAACCATGGTTTTTAAACATTGTTGTTATGGAACGTGCAATAGCGACTCGAGGTACGCTGATAGGCCGCATATGAAGGATGTTAAAGCCGCAAGCGGCGTCGATCGGCCCTCGCAGCCAAGCGCACTCCGGCCTATTGGCCACCGCCGCGGCTCTGGCCGGCGGGCGGGGTTCGCGCACCGCCGCGGCTCCGGCCGGCGGGCGGGGTTCGCGCACCGACGGCCGCCCCCCCACCGCAGATGCTGTTACGCATTTTCCTCGCCCGTCCACCGGGCGATTCCCACAAACGCGTTTGGCAGCGCTCCCCCATGACTCACAACAGATCTGGAGCAGATCGGTCGATGCAGCGAGGATATACAGCCGTTGGATAATGATATTGCATTTGGCCACCGGACCGGACTAAATTGTTCGGCGGGCCGGAAAATTTATACCGATTCCTGGACGGTGACTACAAACAGAAAAAAAAAACGGCCAATGACGCCATGAACGCAGAGCAGGAGAAAAACATCGACTTACCTTCCTATCAACTCAGCCAGTTTTCCAGTCTTTCTAAGCCCTCGACACTCAAGCCATCGTTTGAGCTGAACGTTGGTATGTTGTTCCACAGTTCTACCAGTAAAATGGGCGCCTGGACATCCTCTTGTGAAAGTTTAACAGCTGTAAAGTCGGTCATATCCTTGTATCTGTTGCATGTGTAATGGCTGGTTGCTACGTGCGCTCTCACACTGTTTGCCCAACCTTAGCGGCAAGGGGCGTTGCTCATGAGATGGTGACGTCACGTGCGCGGTACGACATTTAGATATTAAAATCATACACCAAATAATATTCTAATGACACATTAAAATTATAGCCTAATGATATAAAAAAAAGTCGAGTCTTTTTCTCAATTTCCGAGTCAGAATGATCTGAATGTAGGAGTCCGAGTCCAAGTTCGAGTCATCAGTACTCAAGTCCAAGTCAAGTCACGAGTCTCTAAATTTAGCTAATGACTCGGACTCGAGTTCGAGTCTCGGACTCGAGTACTACAACACTGAAGCCATCACAAGGCCTTTGTTTGGCAGTAGTATAAAGCTTCTTACTCCACATTACTCCAGACTTTTTGAATTGAGAAAGCTTCCTGGAGAAGAAGGGAAACGTCTTCAACTACGAAAAACAAGTCCAGTTGCTTTGTTTTTTTACTTTTTTTGGAATGACCATGACCTGGATGACTGAGAATCTTCACCAGCTCTTAGACTAAGATGCTTTGGGAATAACTTTTATCTTACCGACGTAAAATTTGTGATTTTCCTAAAATGACGTCACTAAGAGCTACTTTTAGTCTTAGGAATCTTTGTGAATACAGGCTCTGGTTTGCCAGTGGACAAGAGGTATTTGATCTCAGTAGAATATTGCTTGAACATAAAAAGGTGCAAAGCTGGAACAAGTATTTATTTGCTTGAGGAAATCTGGATTTATCAGGACATGTTTCACTTACCCACAGCTCTGGCTGGTTTGGATCAATATGATTCACGAAGTTCAGTTCTGTTATGAACTCCTTGGACAGATGCCACGGTCTGTCAAAGCCCACTGTCAGTGAGTAGGATATTCGTCCATGAATCCCATTGAAGGAAGAAGGAAAGTCTCTGTGTCGATACAAAACAAACAAAATAAAGTTGTTAGAATATGCAGGCAAAACAGGCGAAGCACCCACAGGTTAGCGTTACTAGGAACTTTAAACTTATAAGAAAAGCAGGCTTATGAAATGGATTTATTTATGATACAATGTAACAATAAAATACTTCAATGTAAAAGGAAATCTGGGTGATTTCCTTGGGAGGATATTACAACTTTAATGTAGAGCAAAGATTTTTGCAGCCGAAAAACGACCTGTAAGAGCGATCAGATTATAACCTCATCGATCACTGTAATGTAAATATGCACAAACAGAATATAAAACACTAGTGAACAATATATTTTGCTACTTCATGAAATGATTTTTAATTTTTCTTTTGTATTTAAAGGCAATATTTTTAATCTGAACCCTGAGTCCCATGGTCGAAGTGGCCGTCTGACGGTTTCCTCCCTGGGTTTTGAAATGGTGTGCACCCACTGAGATTGTCCCAACAAGGGCTGCATCCAAAAAGGTCTAATTTGTAAGGACTCTTTAACCAAAGTGGAATTGCGTCAGCGTTCGCCATGATAAGTGCTGTCTGAATAGTGCAGTCAGTAAGGAACGAGGTAGAAAAAGGAACCTATATGCATCCTATCATTATTCCTTTAGCATAGGAAGCTTGTGACGTTTCTTACTGGAGCTAAGGGACTATAAGCAATCCCACAATCCTTTGCGTAGCATGATGTATAAGCACAACAAACATCACAAAATTAACTAAATTATCTGGAGAGAAGAGAGTAGGGTTCTCAAAATAATCGATACCTCGATATAAACGATACTAAGATACTGATTTGCAGTGTTGTATAGTAACAAAGTATAAATACTTCACTTCTGTACTTAAGTATATTTTGGAGTACTTTATACTTTCCTTGAGTATAATTTTTTTGATAACTTTCACTTTTACTTCACTAAATGTTCTAACTTAATTGCAAACTTTTACTCCGATACATTTTCAATGTTTGTTTTAGTTAGTCATTACAAAAAAAGAGAGAGAAAGAGAGAGAGAGAGAGAGAGAGAGAGAGAGAGAGAGAGAGAGAGAGAGAGAGAGAGAGAGAGAGAGAGAGAGACGCACACAATTTGTGTAGCACTGACCTTACTTGAAGAAGAAAAACTGAAAGCTTACAAAAAGGTTGTATTTTCTGTCTAAACTTGGTCTAAATGTCTCCTGCACTTGGTTGTTTATATTATTTTAAGTGAATTTGACCTTCAAAGTTTACCAAAATGTAAAAAATGTAATTCAAACTGCATTTGCTTTGTTTTACTTTTTACTTATACTTGTCATTACATTACTTGAGTACATCTATTTTTACAGTAATTTTCATACTTAAGTACAAGATATTTCAGATACTTTAAGACTTTAACTCAAGTAACATTTCAGTCAGTGACTTGGACTTTTACCAAAGTCATATTTTGGAGAGGTACTTATACTTTTACTTGACTCTGAGATTTCAGTAAAAAAAAATTTTAACTCTAACATAGTTTAACTTATAATTATTCAGCCCACCAACTTTTTATTAGGCCCGGTTGAAAACTAAATAAAGCAAGCGAGCCTAACTTTTCTGCAAGAGCAAACAGATGAGTAGAGGGGGCGTGTTTAGATGCGCACCGTGCTGCGTACAAGAACGCACGAATAACCCTACAAGCCCGCGATCAGAGCTATGCGCGCTCTTGGTTATTAAATGCGCCGTTGTGATTAATAATTGCACTATTGGGATTGCTTGATACGATCTTCTGCTTTTTGGCATGAATCTGACACCATAGCGTGAGGTCAGACGCGGGACGTCACCACCATCCCTCCCCCATTCTGTGTCAACCGGGGATTATTAGCCGCCACCCACTTACCCCCGTGGAAGCTGGCATGAAAATGGATACACATGCGTCCCAGGGGGGAGTCTTGTTTTCCCATTAACAGCTGCGAGAAAAAAATAAGATGCACCCCGTAAAATAATCATTTGACACCAACATGCGTGCAAACCGCCGCAAAAAAAGTTAGTTAGTGCGCATACCCGCGTTGCACACGAGAACGCTTTTATAAGTGAAGAAGTCCACCCGTGCAGAGTAGGTTTTTCTTCTTTTCCTCTTTCCCGAGCCCGACGATGTGGACCAGTGCACGTTCGCTCCTCCTTTCATCTTCATCGTTATGGCATTAATCTTGGTCTCCTTTGTCAGGTCGAAACGGATTTGTCCCGTTATGAGGTCGCCTCCAGAGAAGGTGTTTCTCTCGTTTAACGCTTCAAAGTTGATGCCGAAATTCTTGATCGCCTCTTGAAACATCGCTATTTGGTGCCAAGTTGCACTGATCGTGGGGAAAAAGGTGTAGATTTAAAATGTTAATGAGTTTCTAGGTAAACACTAAACTGTAACGTGAGGATTTATCTAATTCTAATGGGTTCAAAACAGACAACAGGAAGCCCACCAAGCGCACAGTACAGGGAAGGAGCCGCCTTGAGGCGGGGCATATTCCCAACAAATCAAGACGCCGAAACGCTTGGAAATTAAGTTAAAGGTTGCTTTATTTATTTATTTGTTTGTTTATTTCAGAACAAATGACAAAAGAGCCATCTTATGTTTCAAATAAGTACCGTTGCATGTCTCTAAAGTAAAACCTCTGCAACTCACTATAAATAAGACAACTTTTTAATCCTCCTTTTAGCCACTTTGAAATAACATGTTTAATTTTTTTGTATGTGTTATGTTAAGATTTTTTTTCAAGATTAATGGTTTCAATCCTGCTAAATAAATCAATAAACTGCCACACCTTACTTCTCGCAGCACACCCAGGGGGTTCACCTCCGACAACTCCTCAAACAAAACGTATTTTTATTTTTTATTTTGATGACATGGCGATCCCATAAAGTGACACCTGTGATCTTCTTAATTATTTTTTCATGAATAAAGTAATAAATGGTAATAAAGTAAAAAATATTGGTGTTGTTTTTGACCAAGACATGTCATTTAAATCCCATATTAAGCAGGTTTCCAGGGTTTCTTTTTTTTCGCCTCTGGAAAATTGCCAACATTAGAAACATTCTGTTCAGGGGTGATGCTGAAAAACTAGTCCATGCATTGGTTACCTCAAGGCTGGACTATTGCAATTATTTACTATCAGGAAGTCCACAAAATGCAGTTCAAAGTCTTCAGCTGATCCAAAATGCTGCAGCAAGAGTTCTGATGAATAATCAACAAGAGAGATCATATTTTCCCAATTTTAGCTTCCCTTCATTGGCTTCCTGTTAAATAAAGAATATAATTTAAAATTCTCCTTCTCACATATAAAGCCCTTAATAATCAAGCTCCATGTTCCAGAGCACTTCACTCTCAGACTGCAGGTCTGCTGGTGGTTCCTAGAGTCTCTAAAAGTAGAATGGGAGGCAGATCCTTTAGCTATCAGGCTCCTCTCCCGTGGAACCAACTCCCAGTTTTGGTCCGTGAGGCAGACACCCTGTCTACTTTTAAGACTACTTTTAAGATCTTAAAAGTTTCCTTTTTGACAAAGCTTATATTTAGAGTGGCTCATGTTACCCTGAGCTACCTCTATAGTTATGCTGCTATAAGCTTAAACTACTAGAGGACATCAGGGTCTATTTCTCTCACTCTGCTGAGTTCTCCCACTGTTCTTCAATTTGCATTTTTTTGTTGTTATTTCATCTATTAAGTTTTTGTTCTCTGTCATTTTTCTCTTCATAGTAGGTGCACCTGATCTGGCCTTCTGTTAGCTGTGGCATCCTTCAGGGGAGGCAGATCATCCGCTATTACCATATAACATAGAAAGGATTCCTAGATTAATGAGTGTGTCTGTGCTTTATGTGTCTCTGCTCTGTCTTCTCTAACCCCCAGTCGGTCGAGGCAGATGACCGTTCATACTGAGCCCGGTTCTGGTTCTGCTGGAGGTTTTTCCTTCCCGTTAATGGGGAGTTTTCCTCTCCACTGAAGCTTCATGTTTGCTCCATATGAGGAATTGCTGCAAAGCCATGGACAATGCAGACGACTGTCCCCGTGGTTCTACGCTCTTTCATGAGGAGTGAATGCTGCTGGTCAAGACTTGATGCAATCTGCTGTGTTTCCTTAGATAGGAAACTTTTTGACCAATCTGCATTATTTGATTCAGTTTGACTTTGGAAAGCGCCTTGAGATGACATGTGTCGTGAATTGGCGCTATATAAATAAAGTTGAATTGAATAACATATTTAAATACTAACTGAATGAGGAGCTGACATAGGTCTGAGCCCTTCTGTTTTATTTTGTTGAACTATTGCATAGCAATAGAACATCCTTACACAAAATGGTCTAGAAACGTCCATTTACATCATCCCACACTGAATAAAAAATAAACATGGACGTGTACTTTTCTGATAGATAGATAGATAGATAGATAGATAGATAGATAGATAGATAGATAGATAGATAGATAGATAGATAGATAGATAGATAGATAGATAGATAGATAGATAGATAGATAGATAGATAGATAGATAGATAGATAGATAGATAGATAGATAGATAGATAGATAGATAGATAGATAGATAGATAGATAGATAGATAGATAGATAGATAGATAGATAATGAAAATATTATTTTCTGATTTGGACTAAAGGTAAGGTAAGTTTATTTATATAGCACAAGACGGTGCAAAGTGCTGTAGTGTCTAAAGGTGGTTAAGCTTTGAAAATTTGGCCCTTTTCCTGCAGGGACCTTTCGAGTCCAAAGGTACTCGCGGGTAATTCTGGGAGAACCCTGGATGTTTCACCATAAACACATTCGAGTGATGTTACGGTATTGTATACTCCAAATAACAACGCTGGAATCACATTGCAGTGATAGGTAGCATCTTATGTTTTTAAAAAAGTACTCCTTCTTTGAGGGTCATATCAGTTGACAGAAGTAAACAGATTACAGGAAGGTATTGTATTGTTGGCATTGAAAAAATTCCTTTTACTGTTTTTGTTTTATTTATTTTAGGATTTTTATTTGTCTCTAAAGTTAAAAATAAAGTTTGGATCAGTGTAAAACAACATTCATCTTTCTTAAGTCAAAACAACCTATTACCCATCCTAAAAACAACAAGTCAGTTCCAACTATTTTAGCTGCGGTTTATTAAAGTGACTGATGGGTGTAAAACACACATGGATAATGCAAACACACACAAAAAAGCTGCAAATATAAAATGCTGCAAATACCAAAAATAAACAGCAAATTTTAGAAAAGCTGCAAACTCACTCTAAAAATAAACAGGTGTGCCAAACCACTAAAACCACCAAGTCATCTTGGACGTGACCTCATTTCCTTTTTAAAAAAATTGGTACTCACTTTCACAAATCATACATGATCTGGCTTTAGTTTAGATTCATTTAGTCCAGCTTTCTAAAATGTTATTTATTACGAGCTGAAATAGACATTCGATCAAGCTACAGTGCAGAACCATCGTCTAACACATCAGAGATGATAAATAAATATCCCCAGTCTCCCACAAGCCAGGCAAGGATACTTACCACTATACATCGTTAGAATACATTACTAACGACAATGAAGCTCTTTTTCTGCCTCTGAATAAATACATTTTGCCAGTTTAAACTATCAGCAATGTGATCTGTCAAATTTTAAAGAGCCATGCCTATGAGTTCCCCATTTCACATCTGTGGTAATAATAATAATAATAATAATAATAATAATAATAATAATAATAATAATAATAATAATAATAATAATAATAATAATAATAATAATAATAATAATAATAATAATAACAATTAGTGAATTTATTTATTTTCATATACTGTACTTTTTTACCCTTGCCTGCAAGATGAATTGTTGCGATATTTGTGCTTTCACACACAACTCTAGTTTAGCACTCTAGTTTGCAGAACTAAAGTGCTAAACATTATCAATTTGGCTGTCCAGGTGGACGCTTGTTTGACTTTTGTGAAAGCAATAATTTTTACACCGCTAGATGGCACTAAACACTTTTTTTAAAAAAACGCTCCATGTACTGTATATCACTAGAGACCTATGTGTCACAGTGTAGCCATTACCTTGTCGTTGGTCGTTATAAGCCCTAAAATAATTCGTTAATTGAACTGGAGCTCAAAGTAGTCTTCTAGACATGAAGGTTCATTTTATTTTTATTCTATTACCTCTTTTTTTCCCTATAACAAAACTGTCAGAAAAAAGACTTTTTGATCATTTTGGTTTGTTTTTTTTAGCTGTCTAGCTAAATATATTTCAAAATTAGACCAGAACAGTGTTTTGACACACTGACTGCTTTGGAACAGCACACCTGCTATTTAGTCGTGGTCTGCTGATCTGTTGAATTTAACGTCCACCTCTTGTCCTACCAGAACGGGGTCCAGGCCTTTGAGGAGGAAGTTGGCCAAGAACGAACAGGCTAATGGCCGTGGTAGCTCCTAATCATTAATATGCATCATAAGTTATTCAGGTAAGATCTGTGAACGGATAGATCAAATTTTGTTCACCTTTTATAAAAAGTCTTGAAAGAAATTGCTCTTAATCTCCCACTGTGAGTGTTTGTCCACGGTTGTTTGTCCCATGTGTCTCTGTGTTGCCTTGTGATGGACCAGTGTCCTGTCCAGGACGTACCCCACCTCTTGCCCAATGATAGCCACCCCCCACCCTCCGTGACCCTGCACGGACAAGCAGTAATGGATAATGGATGGACGGATGGAAAATCTCACACTGGAAAGCTGAGAAGTACATTTATCCAGTGGGGCGCCAAACCCAAGTAAAGAAGTCATTTTTATGTATTTCTTTTTTTTTTTTTTTTTTACATGGCCACTTGGATTACAATTATTTGCACCACTGCTATCAACCTTCTTTTGCCAACCAGGCAGCACTTAGTCTTTTACAAGGTTGGCGCGTACAGGAGAGAGGCTCTCTAGACCATTCAGGCTCCTGTGTCCTTTTATTTGCAATCCTCTCCTTAACTCATCCCTAAGCTTTTCACTTTTTATCTCTAGGGACTAAAAATGTCCACGGAGGCTAGTTGATTTTCAGAGAGTTAATCATTCCATCCACCCTGGCGAGGTTCTCAGGGCCTTTGAAAGAGCATCACAGATGCTCCGCCGTCCTTAATGGCTGCCATCAGGTGCTTGCTAAATATTCATCCTTTATTTCCCACCAAACTCACTTGGAGTATTGGTTTAGAAAGCTCAGCCGTAATCTCATCACACCAAGCCACATGGCTCCAGTTAAAGTCCCAGCAGATTTTGGGATAACTCTGCATACGTACATTTGTGATGGTAGGACAGAAAGATCGCTCACATGCAATCAGCTGGCGTGCAGAAATTGCCAAATGGTTGCTGGTTGGTTGGCACCGAGATGCCTCTCGTTGCTGGGCTCCTCTTCTCTGTTAACTTTGGGGATCGTTTGCTACCTCTCCTGCCATCCTGCTCATTGTGAGTGGTGGTAAGATATGTCTCATGGTCCAGCCAAAGGAGACTGTCCTGTTTTCCATTAGAGTCATAGCCCAGAGGAAAAGGACGTTATGGATTGGTAGTTCCCAGAAACTTTGATCAATTCAAAAGTTCAGAACAAATAAATGAACACAAACCTTCAGGTATATTTAAAATGCAGGACAGTGATTAAATGCATTGTTCCTTTTAAATTCATCAGTAAAATCACTCCCCATACTTTGTGCTTTTAATTAATATTCTAACCGCAGCAGCCTCGGTTGCTCGTTGTTGTTGTTGTTGTTTTTAAAGACTGGTGTAAACATTTCAGATAGTTAGATCTAAATCCAGAGTGAAATAAAAGAACCCAGAGGATAAGCATTTTATTGATCTGTACTTTCTGCACAGCACCTCCCTCCGCCGGTTAATCCACAGGGTCAGCTCTAATGACATTGAGGAGCTCTTCTGGCAGTCGGCACTGCTGCTATTTGCAATTTAGATGCAGGGGAGGGGGGAGGGGGGGCAGGGGCTGGTGGGTTAAAGCTGGAAGGAAAATGAAGAAGTCTGACAGTGAGCAGCGGTAGACTGAAAAGAAAAGAGGGCGGGGAGGCATGAGGCAGCAGTGTGGATGCACTGCAAGGAAATAGACCTGGTAAAGTGCAACATGGATGGAATCAGTGAAACAGTCACACAGGATGACTTCTTATGTTTGGTGGTAAGAAATCTAACAAATCATTCATCTATATTAATCCAGAGGAATTTTTCAGACTTTTTGTCACGTTGCAATTGCAAACCTCCCTCAATGTATATTTAGTGTGATAGGTCAACGCAAAGCAGCACATATCAAGTAGTAAAAAGATACATGGTCTGTTAGAAAGTTGTGGAGAAGTTCACAACAAGAATAGAGCTGTGTTCATTCATCACCTGGAAATGGAGAGTATAAATTAGATCGGCAGCCAGGAGGTCCATGCACAATTTAGGGAAGCTGGAGAGATTCATAGCCCAGGTAGGAGAACTAGGAGCCCAGATAGAATGACTACGATTGGTTGTTCACTCCACAAAATCAGCATTGTTGGAGGTGTGGCAAAAAGAAACCCATTCTTGAAGTAAAGCCATAAGAAGTCCAGGTTAAAATTCACCACAAGCCATGTAGAAGACGCAGTAAACACGTGGGAAGAGGTGCTTCGACCTGATCTCAACTTTCTGGCCTGCATGCAAAAAGCTCTGTGTGGCAGAAGCCAGGTTTGAACAAAATACACAGGACAATTCACAAATCTTCATCTGGAAAAGGTTTTGAAAACCATCATTCTCTTTACAATTCAATGTTTTGTGTCGTTTGAGAAGTGAATAAAATAACTCAAAATTTGAACATACAGCACTTTATTTTGTAGACTTTGTTAACCTGAAGGATTTTCACTTTTTTTTTTTTTTTTTTTTTTTTTTTTTTACAAATATGCATTTTATTGAATATCCTGCTGTTGACAAGAAAGGGTTAAATTTGTTGGATTTGTTCACTTATGAGGCTTTTTTTTTTTTTTTTTTTTTTTGCACCAGCTAAAAGAATTCCTGCAGCAAAACAGGAAGCCACAAAGGGAACAGTTGGCAGCCCTAATCTTGTGCAGATCCTCTGATAGCTTTCTTCTTCCCAAACAATGCTGGTCGGGACTGAGGAGACTCCTGGAGGGTGCTGAAAGATCCGACAACCAGGCAGAACCAAGCTCTTTGTCAGCTTCTGGCTGATTAACACGCAGACAGGCTCATTTAGGAGCAGGAAAAGATGGCATTAGCCGTCTCGCCTCCCGATATTTCACATCCTCCGTAGTTCCTTTTCCCCTGTCTGCTTCTTTCCTCTTTTTTTTTTTTTTATTAAATACGGCACATTGCATGTCAAACTGTTTTGTCTGTGCTTGTTTTTCTTAGACGTTATACATATGACAAGATTTCTCTTATGCTTCATTCCATCTGTTTCATCTGTGATTTGTTTTAGTCCGTCTGCCGGGTGGCTCAGAAACAGTTTGTCCTTCCAATAACTTTATTACGCTCATGCCAGACAGCGGAGGCGACCTGTTTGGGGTTTCTAGTGAGATTTACATGATGAAGTCACAGTGAAAGAATCCCTTCCTAACCGAGTATCGCGCTCTGTGGTCGGACTTTAAAAGCCAAGGCCACCATTATGTCATGTACCACAGTGCTAGCACAGCAGCTAATGAGTCAGAAACAATACCCTGCAGTCCACTAGTCCGTCTTTGGTCAACACGTAAACTATCCGACGCAGAGGAGCTCAACGTTACTGTCTGTAGTTTGTGTCTGAAGCAGTGCATGAGAGTTGGGACTGTAAGACAAGAGAGGTGCTTTTTTTTTTTTCCCCCCCCAACGTCGTTTTAAATCCTCCCTTAGCAATTACCGCTCACCTTCCAAAGACCTCGGCGAGGAACAGAGCAACACTTTCTTTTAAAGCAGCCAGTGGAGCATGAAGACACCGCCGCTCCGCAGGCGAGGCTGAGCCGCTATCCCTTTTCTGCTGGCTGTAACTCAAGCTTTTGGCAAAATTGTTAGAACTGCCTTTATGCCTCCGGCAGCGTATGTGGTCCAGAGGTGATTGTTAGGCTGAGAAAATGTGTCACATCAGTCTTCTCAAATGCTACTTTTCACTTTTTATTGGATATCTTCTTTTATTTTTGATGGAATAACTGGAATTCAGTGGTTAGGAATTCAAAAGATGTCAAATTTAAAAAAGGGTACAAAATGCTAGTGCCTTCTCGTGAAATTTTCCTGAACCATCAAATTGATTTTGATTTGCCTTCTAATGATTTTCAATTGTTGAAAAATGGTGGACCAAATAAAAGTTACAATGGCCACACGTGTATTGTATGATTTCACCTCACATTGCATGTGTAAGTTAGCAAGCTCTTATTCTGCTGTTGACTAAAGATATTGTCAATTGAATGACTTGTTCATTAAGGAGCAAGGGGGCCTCAGTAGTGCTGGCACCTCCTCCTCATGCCGGTCACCAGCTTGGTCACACAGTGCTGTGGCTTGTCCTCCCTTTCAGCCATAAAAGCTGGTGTGGTTGACAAACAGCACATTCCAGCTGATCCCACGGTGCTCAGTGTGGTTGACATGAGGACTGCGTGCAGGGCTTTCCATCTTCTCCCCTTCCAAAATTCTGGACGTTGTCTCAGATAAACCCTTTGGGGGTGAGTGTTGACATCTTGCAGGATGAAGTTCAGTCCATTGTAGAGGAGATATGGCATTGCCACTGGTTGCAGAATTTCATCTTGTTATGTTGCAGCATTGAGAATGCTTATTACAAGCTTTTTTCTTGTCAGGGAGTTTCTGCCCCACACCAGCACTCTGCTTCTACCAAAAGCTACTTTGCAAGTTTTTCTCAGGCAAAACCCCATTTATTTAACTCAGCTGCTCAACCCACAACTGCATTTTCCTTACAAGTGTCCCACCATTAAGGGTTTCCATCAGTATAACATTTATTGCAAAAAAAAGCTATTGTTTCGATACAGAGATAATCAAATATGCATTTTTTTGTTTGTTTTGTTTATGTTACTCGCCTGTGAAGCCAAATTCAAAAAAGTCAGTAAAGAATAAAGAATTTAGAGCTTTTTTACTTTTGCCATGCACTGGCCACCACTTAGATTCTACAACAAAGTTTATTTTAATCATGTCACCCAAGACGCATCTGAAAATTATTTTTGGCTCAACAAGCAAAGTGATATCATCCTTAAAATATTGTTTTTAATTTCACGTTAAGGGGACATCATGATGTCCTAAAATTCCTTTTAGATTTGGAAAATTATCCCACTTTCCAGGTAAGTGAATGTCATATATGCTTTATATGACAGCCTCCTATACTTTGCCTCCTATACTTTTTGCCACAACATAAGACATAAAAATGACTCATCGTGGATGATGTTTTATGTTGTTGTTTGGTGCTGGGGTAAGAAATGTGTCAGTGGTCTGCACAAAGAAAAACACGGTTGCTATTACTGGAGTAATTAAGTAAGACTTTTTGTGTCGTTTTGTTCAACTATTTGCAAGCCCTACAGACCACAAGCTTTTAATTTGAAAACCCGAAACTGGTCTGTAAGCTTCACTGCAGGAAGGCTTAATTCAACGTGTGCTTAGCCTGACTAAAATTAGGGTGCACATCTAAGATAAGAGTTTTAAACTGTTTTAGTTTTGGACATAGTTGCCCAGTTCATGCCTGTAGAGGCATCGTCGGTAGTCTTGGACCTGGATCTAGCTCTAGCAATGGGCTGGGGAAGTCCAAAGCAATACATCCCCATTCCTTCTGAGAATATGCCAGTAACAGTAACAAAGAGTAAGCTGGTATGAAATAAAATGAGCAGACGTGGATATGATGTAGAGTTAAATTACATATACCCACCCTGTGCTTCTATGGCAACCGGATCATTTCTGTCTTGATAATTCATCTTTTTACTCATCCCCGGTTTGTGATCTGGACTGTAAACGCTAAAAAAAATTGTATCCCCTCTCCTTGCCTATGACTGCGACAGCTAGCAGCAGCTCAGCAACAGTGCAACTCTTGATCAGTACATCATTTATTGATTTATTTATCTTTTTGTTTACTGTTTATGTTTTTGCTAAGGGCAGGAAACACTTGATAATGCTATCTGTGTTTATGTCAAAAGAAGAATCTAAATAATATTGAAATACATTGCACACCCTTACTGCCACTTGAGAAACTACCCAGTGACAGGCATCCTTCGAGTAGAGGCTCTTCTTGCAGTCGGTGTGTGGAACCTGTACCTGAAACAACCTCTGCCTCCCACACTCCAAACAACAGTTATCAGAGCCGAAAGAGTGGGCAAGATTAACAGCGGGGAGTCAGAATGTTAGAGGAGCGGAAATATATGGAAAAGCTTCATGGAGCTGTGGGCAATTATCCATTGTTTTCGGATACAATTCTATACATCAGTGATGGATCTCTGTCTGTGGTCGTGCAAAGTTCTGATAACAACTTCATCAAACTGGGTCTATTCAAAATTTCCCAGGTAATGTTTAGCTTGGAGTTAGTTTTACACCTGGTTAAGTTCATTTAGCTAAATAATTGGAATTAAGCACTGAGTTGGGATGGTCAGAATCCTTACAAACACGTGTGCCACCTGAAGAATGCATCCAATTTCAGCACGTTGTCCTCTTTGTGCTGCTGAGCCGAACACATGCTTGAGACCAGCAGCATGAATGGTGCCTCCTCTGTGCACGCACGCACACACACACACACACACACACACACACACACACACACACACACACACACACACATATGCCCTCATCCATTCCCCGCTCTCCCGCATTGTTTTTTGGGTCACACTCATCTGCAGCCTAATTACCCAGAGTCCTCTGCGGCAGCCCGAACCAGCGCTCCGCTGCTGTTCTGTCAGTCACATCAGCACCCAGCACACGCGCTCTCTCTCGGCTCAGATCATCAGGAGTTTCGCGGATGGAAAGCCTGCTCAGAATTCAGAGCAGGGCTCAGCATGCATCTAATTGTGATGGAGTTTTCCACCTTGGCTCAACTGCTCTTTTTCTCAACTTATTCCCCGGATGAAATGTTCTTTCATGTCAGCGGCGTAATTAACCGAGGACATTAAATCTCCAACAGCCGAGGAAAACGTCTGCTTTGCATGTCGAAATGAAAGTGATTGGATTCTTTGCTCTCTTGATTACATAGAATACACACGGTATAGTTAAATCACAATGACACATTGTGACTATGTGGCTGTAATAATGTTGTGATGATTACGATGCGTGTGAGGGCCTATATTGACATCTGCATCACAGCCTTCATGATTCTTCTTTAGACAAATTTGGTGGCACTTCTTGTAAATAAGTGTCAAATCCTTTAAAACAGATCACTCTTTTATGACGGCAGCATAATCTGACACTTTTAGAATAAGCCAAGCAATGTTCGCTGTGAGGGGGGAAAAAAATCATGTTTCACAATAATTCATTTAGTTTTGAACAAAAAAACAGGTGACACAACTGCATTTACTCTCAACTGTACTCAAGGGAAGTGTCAAAGCCACTCCACTACGCGGGCAGACGAACAATACCTGTACAAGTATGTATCTATTCTTCACTTCTTAGTTCATTACAGCTCTTAGGTACTTCTAAAAAATCGCCCATCCCTTTTTGTTTCCCTGTGGTATAAATGTGATGTTACACAGAAGCATCTCTCCTTTAGCCATCGGTCACTAGGCTGGAGGAACACCCACATTTACCCCCATGCACAGTGAGCAGGATGGTAAAGAAGGTGAAAGAGTCTCCGAAACTCACTGTAGAACAGAAACGAGTGGCTTCTTGGAGTCGCCACAACAACCATCAGGCTCATTTTACATGCATAGTGGTTCTTCCGAAGTGATGCCAGAAAACTGACTTTTCTGTCCTTCCATCGCCATACTCCACATAAACATGTGGAGTCGATTAAACTGCAGGACTTTAACTGGAAGCATGTACTTTCTTCAGATTAGACTACGACTCAGCTGTTCACGGGCAAAAACAACAGGTGGAGTTGGTGAGAAAAGAAGCTGCTGACTACAGCTTTGGGTCTGTGTTGCTGTGGGTGGCTTCTCTGTATCGCCAGTGAGCCTCTCAGCGAGGAAAGTAAGCTAAAACCACCCATCTAAGTGATGGAAATGAGGTATTCCGGTCACTTCTGTGGCCACGGGTGTATAAAACCAAGCACCTGGGCCTGCAGACTGTTTCTACAAACATCTGCGAAAGAATGGGTCGCTCTCAGGAGCTCGTGGATTCCAGCGTGGTACTGTGATAGGATGCCACCGGTGCAACAGGTCCAGTGGGGAAATTGACTGTGTTGTGCCAAGTGTGGAGGGGGGGATCTGGTGTGGAGTTGTTTTTCAGGAGATTGGCGTGGCCCCTCATTTCCAGTGAAAGGAACTCTGAATGCTTCAGCATGCCAAGAGATTTTGGACAATTCCCAAACTTTGTAGGAACAGTTTGGAGAAGAGCCCTTCCTCTTCCAACATGACTGAGGAACAAAGCACAGTAAAAGGTCCAAAAAGACGTGGATGAGAGAGTTTGGTGTTGGTGACCTTGAGTGACCTGCACAGAATCCTGCCCTCAACCCAAAAGAACGCCTTTGGGGTGAATTAGAGCCAGGCCTTCTCATCCAACATCAGTGTCTGACTTCACAAATGTGCTTCCAGAAGACTGGTCAAAAGGTCCCATAAACACACTCCTAAACCTTGTGGACTGCCTTCCCAGATGAGTTGAAGCTTTTATATCCATAAATAGTGGACATATTTAACCCTATGGATTAAGAATGAGAGGTCACTTAAGTTCATGAACGAATACTTTTGGCATTATTATGTGTGTATATATACGAGCTTCCTCGTTTCTGTATGAATGATTACATGGAAAATAGACAAAAAGATTACGTTTATTCCCCCATCTCTTCTCATAATCTCCTGTTTCTTGTGTTTCTGTCCGACAGAGCACCTTAAGACCTGCATGTGTTCGCCAAATCACTCAGCTCCATCTCTCATCTAAAATCAGGAACAGATGTGGCTTGTTGCATGAGAGCCACATGTACAGAGAATGCTTTCAGAACTACCCCGCCGCTACTGTGTTTTGTTTTGTTTTTTCTTTGTGAACGTGTTTCTGTGACTTTGTGTTCAAATCAATCCACCACCGAGGGAAACACGTACAATACGATCCACTGCATGTGTAATAAATGCTTCCTGGAACCAGCCGTCCAAGTTAAACACGTCTCAGCCGGCTGACTCCCTGCAAAAAAAAATAAATAAAAAATACGACGGGCGTTAATCCGCTGAGTGAACCAGAAGAAGAACAGAGGGGCTGGCACAGCAGGGAACATGAGGCCGGTCACCTTTTTTTTTTTTTTTTTTTTTGACATCACAAAATCAGCGAGCTTCGGAATCACACTCATTAGCATGTCTTCATCTCTTGCTTTTGCGTTGCGTCAGACTTCGAGCGCAAACATCTTTTCCTTACATGCTGAGTTTATTCCACCGCCTGCAGTGCACTGTCATGCTGACTCCTGTTCGATAAACTCTGAAGCTGCTATATAAGTTGAATTTGTTTACGCTGATGCCTATAGAGGCATGCTATTCATGCAGGCTGCACTGGAAGTTTTCAGTTTTCATAACATCCAATCTTAGTTTTTGTTTTTTTTTTTTTTTACAGGCAGATGTAAGAAATTTGTAACTTTTTCCGTCATTAACAGAAAGCCCTGGCTGGGACTGGTGTTTTATCAGCAGACAGAAGAGGGTGGAGGGAACAGCTAATGTTGTTTGGAGGAGGCAGTTTCAAGATGCCCCATCACCAGAGGAGGCTCTGACGCAGGAGTGCTGTTTTCTTTCCTTCTGTGTCCTTTCTGTGTGTGTGTGTGTGTGTGTGTGTGTGCTCACATGTGTACTCACTACATCTGTACATATTTGCTCCTATGAGTCATACATGACAATTGGCGGAGGCTTACAACGTAGAGCATCTGTGTTGTGACTGTTCTAGCCGTGCTTTTGTGAAGCAAAAGAGTTACAGATAAGAGTGCTCGATTTTAACATCAATGGAGCAAAATGTGGTATTTACCGAGGCGCACGTTTTTTTTTTTGTTGTAAACTTCCAGAACAATTAATCTCAAGAAGCTCTTTAGTGTAAAGGCTTAATCGTTTGCTAATTAGCGTCTTCACTAACTGACACTCTCAGAGGAAATATACGATTACATAGCCTATCGACAGGTTTAGTTAACAAAGACTGCTTGCAAAACTCCAAAGGCCTTGTTGAAAAGATGGAGAGGCTCTGTGTTATTATCAGGTGGCAGTAAAAAGGAAATAGAAAGTGTGCTGGTAAAGAATGAGGGAGAACATAGGGGTTCTGTTTCTTATGGTTTATATAAGGTAAATATGGTTATCTGGATATAACAGTACTTTGCCTATTTCTGACTTTTTTTTTTTTTTTTTACTTTTTTAATCAATATATATACTGCTGGGTGAAGTCAAATAAAAATTTTGGTTATTTACCTAACCCTAACCCTTAAGGACCGGGTTGGATTGATTTGAAACAAGGGTGGGGGTATGGGTTTTATTCAGGATACTGGATTAGGTTTTCACCCCCAAAGATGTGCTGTCCAGTTTACCAAGCCATTAAAGGGAAACAAAGTAACAAACAAATGTTTCACTGTGCAGTCATGAATTGTTTTCATATCCAGTTACAGTATATTATGCATTTGACATTATCAAATTAAAATACCCAGATCAAACCAATTAACTCTGAGTGACCTCCCGCTGCTAGACACTATTTATCGGCGCAAATAACCACATTTCCTTATAGTAGACTATAAGCAGTATATAATAATTTAATTGGAGTCTTTTGTTTTCAAGGCTGGTGCAGAAGGTCCCCCTTGACATCTGTGTCTTGACACATGGTCAGTACGACACCTCCTTCAGGTGATGGATGCTCAAAGCAATCGGGTGGGGAACAATTAAAACTGGAAATGTATGGAAAAGCAAAGGGATAAAATGAACAGCACACCATAATTTCTAACAGGAATTTGATCAACAAACTACTTTTATCTATTTGAATGTCTGTTGGTCCATCCATCCATCCATCCATCCATCCATCCATCCATCCATCCATCCATCCATCCATCCATCCATCCAATCCACCAACTAACAATGTTGATATGACATATTTTCCTAAAAATGACACAATAACCTTTGTATTTTCCAACTTTATTTCCTGCCTTTAGTTCATTTTTTTCCTGTTCTCTCTCTCTCTCTTCCTTCCTCCTTCTCCATCCTCTGAAACACATGCTTATCGCCTCTGATTGGTTGTCATGGTGATCGGCCCTTGGGGACTGATCCCAAAACCCAAAGTTTTGCTCGTCTGAAATAGAGCATTCTCCCTTTTTTTTTTTTTGTCCCCAGGAGCTGGTAAGGGGCTTCATTTGGCATGTGGGAGGAGGAGAAAGAGGGGCGAAAGACAGAGGCAAAAGAGAACATGATATGTTTCAGTGAAGGGAAGGAAAAAAAAGGATGAGACATTAAGGGAAAAGGGGGGGGCAGTCACAGAGAGAGAAAACAGGAGGGAATGAGGCAGCATACATCCATTCCAACTAGGTCACATCGCAGGAGCATTGCGTAAGCATAAACACTGCTGCCCCTGTGCTCTGCCCTTACCGCACACATGCTCACACAATCACGCTGAAACAATCCGTGTCTTTCCAGAACTTTCTTCTGTCTGGGAATCAGCCACCTCATATGACAGTCTGTGTGACCTATAACATTTGAATGGCACCTGACTGAGCTTCTTTTTTTTTTTTTTTCCCCAGTCCGTGTTTCTCTCTTGTCCTCTCTCTCTTGGGTGATGTCTGATGAGCACGTCACGGCAGCGGATTGAACTCTCTCGTCTGTTAACTGCCAAACTGGACAGCACCATGACACAGCACTTTATTCTGCGTATCAGAAAAACACACCCACACCACTGGTGCTGCAGACTTTTATAAAGAATAATTGCTGCATTATCCATCTTTTTTTTTTCCCCCTCCCCTGTCGTGTCTAGCTTCACGGCAAGCAGAAAGACGTCTTTGCTGCCATAGTTATGCCAAACTTATTTGCTTTACCAAGGGAGACTTTATACCTAGAAATTCTCCCTTGACACCCAACTCTGGATGATTATGTACAAACTGTTGCCAAACATGACAGGTGGAGAGAGGGGGAGAGGGATAACAAGAACAGAGAGAGAAAAAGGACAGAGACGCAAACACAGCTATAGACAAAAAAATGAGGACTCTGATGAAAATTGAGGACTGAAAAAAGGTCCTCCCTCATTTTCTGTGCTAAGGGTTAGGTTTAGGACTGAGGTGTCAAGTAGGTTTCAGTTAGGGTTAGTGTTAGATATAAACCGGCAAAGGTTAGCGGCAGGGGTAGGGTCAGGGTTAGGTCCTAAAAAAGCTCGAAGATCAATGGAAGTCTATGAAATTCAAGGCAATATGTAAATTAAACAATTGAACAAGGATATGTTTGCGTGTGTGTGGGTGTGTGTAAAAACTCAAAATATGTGGCATGGGTCTTTCTTACGAGCTACATTATCCATCCACATCTTCCTCTTATCCGAGATTGGGATGTGGGGTTTACAGGTCAGGGAGGATATAGCATCGTTCTCCCCATCGTCACTCTCCTGCACATTCCGGGGAAGCCCAAGTTTTTCCCAAGCCAGAATAAAGATATAATCTCTCCAACATGTTGTGGCATTGCCCCAGGGTCTCCGCCCAGTAGGGCATGCCCAGAAAAACCTCCAAAGTGAGGTGTCCTGGAAGCATTCCAATTAGTTACCTGAAACACCTCAAGTGAAACCTCGCGATACGGTGGGAGCAGCTGCTCCAGTCTGAGTTCACCAACAGGTTGGACGTCGTCATTGGCCCCATAGGCTGACCGGGCTGGAGAAAGCATTTAATCTACTTGTATCCAGGTTCTCGCTCTTTTGGTCTCATGATCACAGGTGAGGGCGTCACCGCTCTGGTAAATTGAGAACTTAGCTGTTTGCCGCAGCTCTTTGTTCACCATGACAGACCAGGAAACCACCTGCTTCACTGCAGACAAGCTCCACATCAATCAATCTAGCGAATTATCCCCCGCTCGTCCTGTCTTCACTTGTAAATAACACACCAAGAACTCCTCTGTTAAAGGTTCCCACCAAAATACATTGCAGACTCGTTGTCAGTGTGCCAACCCTCCAGACCACTCAGGTCTTCTGGCTCAAGTCTTCTCTGCATCCGCTAAACCAGAACAAGGCACCGAGAAGCAGCATTCAGTTCTTATGCTCCACTTATCTGGAACAAACTCCCAGAAGATTGTAAAAGTGCTGAAACCCTGAGTTCCTTTACATCAAGGATAATAAAAAAATTACAAAAAAATAAATAAAACCTATTTTTTCCGAGTTGCCTTTACATGTTAATGTTCAGTTTAAACTGTTGTTGTTCACTGAAACTTCCTTAGATTAAGTTTGTAGTCCAACTTGTCTTGACCTGCTGCTACTATTCCACTGCAATGTGCTTTCCTCTGTATGATTTATTTTCTTATGTTAAGCTCTTGTACAGCACTTTGAATTGTCTAGTTACTGAAATGTGCTGCACAACTAAACCTGCCTTGTCTTGCCTCTGGTCAGTCAGGAGTCAGTCTCCCAGCTGACTCCCAACCCGGAGGTAACAATCAACCTTCCCTCAACGCTTTGAGTGCCTCTGTGGTTCTAGGGCGTCATCCCATGGTAGGGTCTTCCATGGCAATCTGTGGTCCAAGCGTGTCTCAGGCTTAGAGTAATTAAAAGATCTTGACAACAAAGAAGCACTGTGATTTTCATAACTCACCTTGATTTGGAAGACCGTGTGCGATTTCACACCAATCGAGGAGATATTTGGTTCCTGCTCTGACAACTGGGGATTTAAAGTGATTTTCTATGTACTGTTCATAGTCTGCCACGAGGAAATTCATTCACTTGTCTCCAGTAAATTGGTTTGATTATTACTGGCTGTCCCAAATGGGGATCAGAATGAAAATAAATAGAAGTATTGTGCAGTGCCATGTCTTTTTAAAAAAAATATTAAGCAATGAAATATAGGTGAGGTTTAAGCATTTTGATTTATGAGAATACTTAACAACAAACAAAATAAACAGGTAGACAATGGTTTATGCACATAGGTATTAAACGGTTCCTTTATGGGTACCAAATGGAAGTAGCGAGGAACCAAATGGCAACACGTGGAAACAAAATGAGGGTACAAATTGGCAAAGGTGGGGTGGACAGAACCCAAAGCCATGCGCATTGCACTGGGTATCCCAAACATTTTCCTGTCAGAGGTGAAGCACCCTATATAAACCATGCCTTGGCTCTCTGGTTCCAAACATGCTCCCCACCTTTAATGGATGGCCTTACATTGGCATACAAAAAAAATAAAAAAAATAATGGAAATATGGATGTGTTGTTTGTGCCATGCCTGTGTCAGCAGAGGGTGTGATCGACTATAAAGGGAACAGCCAAAGCCAGTTGTTTAAAATCCTAGTTGGACGGTTTCAAATCCCCCCACTTCGCCCAGAGAGGAGAATATGAGGGAGGTACTGCAGATGTGTGTGTGCGTGTGTGTGTGTGTGTGTGTGTGCGTGTGTGTGTGTGTGTGTGAGGTTAGTGAGAGAGCATGCTTTCTGGGCTCATACGTGTGCCGGACTCACTGTATGTCAGGAAACCCTTTCCAATAACTGAAGGAATGGGAGAGATGCTTGCAGACAGACAGAAGGAGAGATAGATCTACAGGGCAGCAGAAGAGGAGAGAGAGAGAGCGAGAGAGAGAGAGAGAGAGAGAGAGAGAGAGAGAGAGAGAGAGAGAGAGAGAGAAGGGGTGGGATTAATTTAAAGTGGGCGTGGCCTGAGCTGGCAATCAGCGGTGGTAGTTGGGCGAGTGGGCGGTCCTGCACAGCGGGACATCCAATGGGAGACGACGCTGCGTGTGTCGCCATGGTGACGGGGCTGTGCCCAAGGAGGTTGTGATGGGTTGACAGGTGCGTGACAATCGGAGGCTCTCTGCAAGCATGTACGCCAAAGGCAAGAGCAGCAACGTGCCGTCCGACAGCCAAGCCAGAGAAAAGTAAGTTTTATTTATGGGGGAGGAAGCGGCGGCTGTGAGGGAAGTTCATGCGGCCGGGGAGGGGGGGCAGTCACACACTGAGCTGCGGCAAGGGAGGGCGCAGGGAGACTGACTGAGGAGCGCTGTGCTCAGCGCTCTGCGAGCCCTGGAAAGTTCACCGCTTCCTTTAGTGAAGGAAAGATAGACATTTTTGTCCAGAGGTGGATTTGTTAGTGGGCTTAGGGAGGTTGGAAATGTGTCGTTTTAGTTTCATCTTCAGGGTTTTTATTTATTCTAAAACGCTTCTTTTTTTTGTAAACAAATAATAATAATAATCTGAATCCAGCAACGTCGTTTTATTGTGACGCCTTTGCTTTTCCCAGCATGTTCTGTTCTAAATGTTGTATTTTCAACATGTATATTGTGATTTATTTATTTGGATTGCCACGCTCGCGTGGACTCCATGGTGCATGAAGAGTTTGTTTTTACGGAGCATGCGGAGCGAAACTCGTTGACGGTCGGCAGCAGGAAAGGGAAAGTCCGTGTGCTGGAGCCGCTGTGTGGCTCTGTAGCCTGGGTCGCCTGGCTGAGACAACCACAGTCCGGTTCACCTGCAGCCGTGGTGGGGGGGAAAGCTGACAGCTGACCGCGATCTTGTGTCCATCGTAGGCTCACCTTGAAATTGTGCTTGTGCTGGTTGTGGATGAGCTGTGCTTAATGATCCAGGCTTCAAATCGAGTTTGACCCATGGATCCCAATCAGACAGGAGCTTTTATTGTAGCTTCAGTCAGGCGGACCTGACAATTAAAACGCAGGTTTATTGAAAAAAAAAAAAAAAATGAATGAATGTAAACTTGGAAAAGAAAGAAAAACAATTCTGTGGGCTACATCTTTTTGAAAACTTTGTGGAGGTTCCCCTGTAATCAGGTATTTATAATGTAGTCCTCCATGTTGCTCATAAAAGGAAAGTTCATCACCTCCAGTGATGTATTGATGTTTGAGCTTGTGAACAAGAAGCTAAAAATAAAAATCCTCTGGTGTATTAGCAGAAAGTTGTCCATTCTCCACTAGTTGCTTTTAATCCGTCAGTATCCTTTACATCTGCACGGACATCTGCCTTCTGGGTGTTGCTGATTTTCTGTAGCTGTCTACTGATGACAGTCTGGGCATTTTCTGATGATCCTGCTGAACCCTTCTGGTTAAATTGTAGAGAAACTAATAGTTTCTTATCGAAGTTTGCTGAAACTCTGCTGTAGAATGTGTTGTTTATTTCTAATTTCTTGAAATAAGATTGTTCTATACCCTTTTTAAAAGCTGAGGGGGTGGGAGGGGTAGCTAGATGATCTAGCTACTATTTGATGGAAGGATAGAGTAAACCTTTCATCATTAGAAAGGAAGTAAAAAAGCATACTTTGCTGCTTAGATGGTTTGTAAGATCAGTAAATGATGGGCTAACTTCGACATGAACTAATTCTGATTCATTCATCATAATAAAAAGGTACATATATTAAATCAGCATCTCAATTGTGTCATTACAACATAAGAGATACTTAATAAATAGTTACAGCCTGAACTTGCAAAATTATTCACATCTGTTAGGTTCTCTCCTCTCCACACGACTGTATTATATTTGTGCTAATTTCTCAAAATGAAGCTCTCATTTAAACATTTTCCTGCTTTAGGTGTCATCTTGTAAGACTATTTTGTAACCTGTTTAGAAGTCGTTGAGCTGTTATTTCCAGCTAGACCTATAGGTACGATGGTCTGCGACCAAAGCTAGTTGTGACAGAATGCGTTTAGATGCGACTGCATTTCTCTGCTCATCTGTGCTGAACCTGCAAACCCACAGTTTTACTCACTCCCTGCCAGCAGCAGAATCAAGTGATGCAAAGCAAGGGGACAAAAAAAAAAAAACACATTTCAGTGTAATCTATCAGTTTTGATGGTTATGGCATGCACCTCCAGTTTATATAGATAGGTTTACAGGTGAAGAGAAAAGCACATACGACCAACGTCGTGTGCCTGCAAAAATGACCGAACCATGCCCCGATGCATTCACAGACACAACAGCCTCTGAGGGGAAATGTTGCAGTTATTACTTGCATAAAGTACAAAAAAGGTGGTGAGGTAAAATAGCAATTTACAGCTTTGGTTCGATTAGATTGGACTTCAAGTTTAACACAAAACACAGCACTGTTAACTTCATGGTCCACTTATGAGCACACTCAATTTAGATGAGTGTCATGCTCTTTACCTTTTGTGAAAACATGGCAACAAACATTTTTGGCTGGAGTGGTTTGTGTCGTCATCAGCTGCATCAAAAGAAAAAAAAATCTTAATTGAAATGAAATGTTGTTTCTCCTGAGGAAAGGCTTTAATAATCCGAGTTTACTTGAGGTGGAAATACTTAATTGGTCATCAGCCAGTTTTGATCACCGGGAACATAAAAATGATGACTTGACATAAAACAGGGGTGTTTGAATTGTCATTATTATTTGTAAAATTGAACATCATCCCCTTGGTTTCCATGAATTTGCAACTATTCCCTCTTGATGAGTCCCTGTAGTCTGTCACTGTACCCTTCTCTTTATATTTTGGTGACGTTGTTATAATAATGGGACTGAGTGCTCAACCCTCTTGCGCTGAGTTGTAGAGGACTGAACTGGAGGAATTGTCGAAGCTAGTCCAAAATATCTGAGTTCTGTTTGTGAGGAAGTCAAATACTGAGCTACGGTGTGACGTTCCTAGACCTGGACGGATATGCGCTAAAACGTGTGCCTGCGCCTCCTGTCGAGGTTAAGGGAGAAGTCTATAAGGCTTGATTAATGCACATTTATGAACTGATAGTCATTTATTGTGTCTGTTCAGTTCAGTTTGTCAGCTGTGTGACTGAGCGTTCATCTCAGACCTATAGCCTAGTTCTTTATTCTGGATCGATACGAAAAGGACTGAACAGTGGAGCTGTGCTCTGCCACTGGCTTATTGCATGTACTGACCGAGGCAGTGATGCAGAGCTCGCTGCAGGCCAGAAAGACACTTCCTGTGAGCTCTGCATCTGGGCTGGAAGAACATGAGTTCATGCTCATTCTATAGAAGTTGCCCAGAGACATCCTGACAGTCTTTACTCTGATGCCTTAACCATCTTTGGGTTTGTAACATTTAAGATCTGTAGGCGTTATTGGGAAAACCATGACGTTGACATTGACGAGAACTTAACAAATGTGTGTATTTTCATCAGTAATAGTAGAGTAATAATCAAAAAGTTTGCTGCACCTAAACACTCATCATCCCCTTGTGAATGTTTAACAGATCTTGTAATTTCTTGTGTGGTTGTCCAACACCAAGTCGTGCGAGTCAAATGGAAACAAAACATGATTTTTAAAAATGTTTTACCAATAAATTAAAAAAAACTGATAAGTGTGGCTTACCTTTGATAAATATTATGTGGATCTCTGCTCATGCTAACATTTTCTCCATCATAAAGGATGATGTTTTTTGGAATTATATTGATAATATTCTTAAATAAATGTTAATTCATTAATAAATAGACTTACTGTATAAGGCAGAGGATGTACTGTACATGGCTATAGAAAATCAAACTGCATCACAAAGATTAAAGAAGGCACCAGACAGACTGGGGCAAACGTTGTGGTGAATTTTAAAGCAGAGTAAAGTTTAAAACACCACTCTCTCTCCGTGAAACACGGTGTGGCAGCATGAGGCTGTGGGGGCGCTTTTGTTTAGGAGGGACAGGGAAAGTGGTGAGAGTTGATGGGAAGCTGGAGAGAACTTAATCCAGGAGGAAACCCCATCAGAAGCTGCAAAACACTTTAGACTGGGACAGAGGTTCACCTTCCATCAGGACAATGATCCCTTACAGCCTGAGCTGCAACAGGATGGTTTAGGTTTAAAGCAGATTCATACTGGAAGGGCCAACAGTTCAGACCACAGTCCAACTGAGAGCCTTTCATGGTAACATGCTCTGTCCCAGTCTGACCGAGCCTGAGCTATTAGGAAAGATGAGTGTGCAAAGGTTTGTCAAACAGCGCTAAAAAAAACATCCCAAATTTGATTTCACCGTATTTATTTTGGTCATGGAAGTTTTCTTTTTCTTTGATTCCAAAAATGTAATGTAAAATTTTATCACATGAGAATTACTCGCAGTCAAATTTCCTTATTTTACAGATAAAGTAAATTTATTCCATCCCGCCCATTTCAAGTGTGCATATCAAACGGTTTAACTGCATACTTAAATTGTTGACATAAATAAAACTGATATCTGCTGAGCGAAATTTTAATACGTACAACTAAAGTACAACTAAATGTTATACTAAATAATGCCATTTCGATTATCACAAAAAAAAACCTACACAAAACGTATAGATTTCTCTGTTTTTAATGCAGATAATGTTGCTGCAGGTCGATTCATTATCTGTGCCAAAGCCACACGGTATAAGAAAGGAATGGACAGCAAGGAGAAAACAAATGAAGGGGGGGGGGGGGGAACAAATCAAGTGAGGCAAAGTTTGGTCTGTTAACAAGCGGACTTGTTTATCGGCGGTCTGCATCAGAGAAGCAGAGCCGGTCCGCCACTGCTGGGCCTTATGTTGCTTCTCATTTCTGTGGCGCAGCAGGGCATCCGAGAGCGGGAGAGATGGAGGGTAGCAACAGATTGAGGAAAACGAAGAAGGAGGAGAAGAGAGAGAGAGAGAGGGAGAGCGGGACTGAGGGAATTTGCTGGATCATTAGTTTACAGCATTGTCGTATTGACCTTAGAATGGACCCCTGCAGACAAGGGGCTCTGGCATGGAGCCCATGTAGATGTAGGGCTCTGGAAGCAACTAGTCTGTGTGGGAGTCTGTTCGCTGTGTTTGTGTGTGACAGGCTCGCAGTAAGACTCTGTGTATCCAGCCTCTTATATCTGGATAGCATACCTCCCACTAGTGTTTGAATATTCCCCTTATGGTTTTGAAGATAAAAGTGTCACATTAACACTATTATAAGTGTTATTGTGTATAACAGCGTGCCACAAAAGTGACACAATGAAGACACTTTCAATGGGAACACTTTTCAGAAGACAAACCCCCTAAAAGGCGTGATTTTTTTCCTCACGAGGAATAGCTTAGATACATTAAACTCTGAATCGCAACCAGAAAACATTGATGCACTAAAAAGGACGCCTGTGTGGGAACGCAAATGTCATGCTACTTATATTAATCTGTGACAACGTAGCATCCTCTCATCGGTATAATTAACCTGAAAGGTTGGTGTAAATATTATGTGGAGCTCTGCTCATGTTGACATTTTCTCCGTCGTAAGGGATCATAAGTAAATAGATAAAGAAATACTTTTTTTTCTTTGGCATTATATTGATAATACAAATGTAAGTTCATTAATAAATATGTTTACTGTATAAGGCAGAGGATTTACTGTACACGGCTATAGAAGTCTACTTCAATTCTTATAATTTCTTAAATGCTTAAACGTATTGTTTACCTGTAAATAGACTGGCCAAACAAGGTTCATTAATCTCTAAAGCTCCTTTTTATCATTTGTTAATGGCAGAAAAGTGGAAGGGGATTTAAAATTGAAAGTGGTAAGACTATATTTTCTTCTTTATCTTGTGGCTGTAAGTTGATATGCAGCAACAGCACCCTGCACGCACACAACTTTTTAGTTTTGGCCTGCAATATGTTGCCCATGTGTACAGAAAGCAGCTAATGTTAACATGCTTGCAGGTTCTATTAGAACGACAGGAGGTAATCATTGTGAAGGAAGTAAATAAATCAGGGTTTTAAATGGAAATGCGCCGATCTGGACCATTTTGATTTCCACTTTTCTTTGAGGTCTGACCTGGTGATTTATTTTATAACACGGAAAAAGAGAGGAGAAAAAAAAAGTGTGCTGTATATACCCAGATTTATGCATCAAAGCATCTGTCCCTAATCTTATTCAACTCAAAAGAGAGCATGAAAGGGTGTTCTGTTGGTTGGTGTGTCTATAAGGTGGGAGTTCTTAGTTCGATCCATTTAAAGAAAAGTAGAGGAGGGGGCAAGCAATCCAATTTTTCACTACCTTACCTGCCGATAAATGATCAGAGGAAAAAAAAAAGTCACTGATTACAATCACTGTCTGACTGATTGGTGGGCATCTGCTTAAAAGGTTTTCTTTCTCCGATCTGCTGCTTTCTGCGCCACCTGGGGACACAGATTACGTCCGGCAGTATCTCACTGCACGTTATTTACGTCAGCAGCAGTAGCTACTATCAGTTATCGCTTTTATTAAGGTGCTCATTGCCTCGCTATTTGAACAACAGTACTTTTTAAATGTAGTTTCATTCACAACATGCAGACGATATCTCTGTTTGGTGTATGGGTGTGGGGTGGGGGGTGGGGGGCACTCGTTAATATTTTATGAAACCTTGATTTCCAACTTTAAACTGTCTACACGTGTTTGTGTCAGTATAACACAGAGCGTGTCACCGTCTTTACGCCTTTGAGTCCAGAGAACGCTACAGCGTCCCTCCCCTCCCCCCTCTGTCCATCTCTACCTGTGTTATGGTCTGCGTTTGATTTTGATTGGGAGTGACAGTACACAGCCACTGCCTGTGTACCGCAGTTGTTCAACGAGCATAGGTTTCAGGCGCTGGCTGTCAGAGGACACATTCCACATAGCTCTGGGTTTGTGGGCCCGACTGAGGAGCAATGCAGCGCATAGTACACATTCCTCTTTTTCCTCTTTTCGTCCCTTCTCTGTGCGCGTGTGTCGTGAAACGGGGAGCAAACTTTGCCTGGGAGGCATAACAAGACTTGGAGGGTCTTTATTTCTCACCGTTTCTTAGGGCGTAACTCGTTCCATGGGTTTCTCGCAAAATGTAACTTTTACTTTTTTATTGTGAATCAATATAGTGAAACTGAAAAGGCCAACTTGTAGTTTCAGTACTGCTATAATATGTGTCATTTTGGCAAGTTTGTAGTTCATCTACCACCCATCAGTCTGATGAAGGTGATGGCCTTTTGGTTGCTGTAAAGATTATCATTGTACACACACACACACACACACACACACACACACACACACACACACACACACACACACACACACACACACACACACACACACACACACACACACACACACACACACCTCTACGTCAGAAGTGAAACACCTCAGGATCCTTCCAGGAGGCTGCCAATGCAGCACTGCGTAGACTGAGGCAGAGCAGTGCATGCTGGGAGCGTTTATCTGACAGAAGCAATTCAGGCTGCCACTCCGGCTTTCTCTGCCAGTCGCATTACAGGAGAACTACAATGGAAGCAAATCTGCATACACTCGCACGCTGCTACACTGTTTATTGTTATTGAAAACTGTCAGAGGTGTGCTCATTAGAACAAACAGGAACAAAATATTGTGCCCAGAGGATAAATTTAGAGCTGCAAAAACAAGATGGGGCTGGTGTGTTTTTTTTCCTGTTCAGGATATTTTTCTCCTTGATGTTGAGACTCATTCGAGTTTAGGCATTAGTTGATGCGGAATCCCAGTCCGACAGTGCTCAAAGTTAATAAAATCTAAGCTGCCTGTGCTAAAACGGAACTTTGCATTTCATCAGTATTACAGTCACTCACCAATGACATTCCTGATGCTGCAGTCTCCGTTTTTCCTGACAGCCACTGACCGTTTGTCCTAACTGCGGTTGCTTCTGGTCAGCTTTAATTTGCGGCTCCAATATGTGTTAACTCTGCTGAGAGCAGTACTATAGAAGAGTTCTGGCGACACACAGCCAAAGAAAAGCAGTGGCTCATCTTTTGTCTCTAAAACGGATATGACCCAACGCGCACAACTCCAGTAAACTTGCACCTCCCTCCAGTTCGACACTATTTTCACCGAGAAGTTGGTGCTTTGCTTGAAACATCGACAGGTTTAACGTTTCTTGTATTGCTGCAGCTAAAGACAATAACTTTTTTTCAATTAATCTACTGACTGATGTTTTTGATTAGCTGATTTTTTACAAATGCTTAATAAAATAGATTAGAATAGATATAGACACCACAGTATGACCAGATGTGCCACTCAGACGGTTTATAGCCGTTGCTTATTTACAACTTTTGTGCCTTGTTATTCTATTTTTGTTTTAATTTTTTTCTGACTTATTGATATTATTTGCTTGAAAAATAAAGTAATGAAAATGCAAACTGACCATAATAACAAGCTTAAACATTCAGCATGTTGTAAATGTCAACTCTGATTAACTATTACTGAAAAAAAAACGGGCTCAGTTATTTAATCCTTTACTTGAAATTTGATCAAAGATTGTAACATTTCCATGTAACACACATAGAAGTTGGATTTATAAACAGAATGCTTTTAATTTGAGTTAATGTGTTTAAGATATTTTGCTCTGAGATATTAACATCCACACCGTTGAATGTGCGGTAGGCACTCACCAAATAAAGGTGATATGTTATGCTACATAAGATCTTCACAATAACACAGATAGGCCCAGCGTTAATCAACCAGAAAAGGATTCTTGTCTAAACGTTTCCTTAAACATCAATTCAGCAAAAATTATACTAGACAGGTGATGAGCACATTAGGAATCAGCATTTGAGGAAAATTAGTGCTGTGTTTTTTTTTTTTTTTTGTTAAACCTGTAAACTTTGCAGACTAACCAAATCATCCATTTATCGTCACAACACATGAAGCATAAAGTCATGTAATTCAGATCCCTCAGTTTTTGAAAACACTACAAACACTACAAAAACACTGATGCTCTGTCAGCCATGATTGTTTTTAAAGTGGAGTTTGAACAGAGCTGCCCAAAGACTGTTGCTGAACTTGGCTGACGTATTCAGCAGACTGCAGCAGGGGGGGCCACTCCTCGAAAAGTTTAGGAAATAAAAAAAAAGAATTGCTGAACTGGATATAGACGGATTATTAATCCGGAAGTCCTAGATTATGAAAACTAATTGCTGCATCCCGAGACTACTGTATCAGCTGCTCCTCCCCACAGCGAGAGCCGTCTGAGCACAGTGTGCGGAGAAGGTCACTTGACACAGACAGACAGGAAGCCGCAGCAGTCAATATAGACTCTCCTTCAAAGGGTGGAAAACACTTAGATTATTCTTTAAGGAAAACCACAGATTTCTTACAGTAACAAAACAATAGGCACAGCCTAAAGTACAGTTTTGCAAGCCATGCACATCATTTAAGAATGCTGTGATCAAGATCTCTAACGAGGCACAAAAATATTCCTTGCTCAGTTGATTGTGTATAATTGAAGTTTGTGTGTATATTCTTGTCTCACGGTGTGAATTATTGTTTTTATTGCACATATTTACAGCCTCTCGCACGTACAGAACAACCACATGTTGGGCTTTATATTACAGCCTCCATTCCCTCAGTGTATGTCCACATACAACAATGCGAGTCCCGACTTTTAAAGGAGAGCATACTGTATGTGTAAATCCGTAATCCCGCTTGGGCAGTCTGCTCATAGCGGTTCACCCATATGTCTGGGTCCCCAAACATCAGCCTCCATCTGTCTGTCTGCCTGTCGAGCTGCCTCTGTGTGATTGCAAACTGCAACATCCAGCGATTATTACACCGCTAATAGCCTTTCCGGCTCCCACGGGATGCTTGTGAACAGCGGAGAGAACACGTAGAACTGTCACCACTCTGTTGTTGTCTTTCACCAGCTCTGATGTTTTTGTGAGAGGGTACAAGTTTCAAACTGCCGCTGAAGAGTCTCAGATTATCATCCATCTGAAATTACAAGAAAAGCTCAGTAAGAAAGCAAGCTGTCATGTGCTTTCTCTTTAAAGTAATGACTGATAGAAAACAGCTTTCTGAACGTATAGAGGCTGTTAAAAGTCCTCTTTTATCCTCAAGCAATCCCTCTGTCTGCCTCTTATCCCCACTGTCAGAGATGTAACTTTCCACTGAAGTGCTATCAAAGCAGGGGCCCTCTTACTGAGCTGAACAGAGACGGTCTGTGATCGACGCAGGCAGAAAAATAGGATGTCAGTCAACACCAGACCTTGTCTAAAAACACCCTCGTAAAGTGTGTGGTGGTATTTAAGGAGAAATGATGTGACAGAAGTCTTCTATTTGATCAGATAGCCCAGCATCCTGGGAGTGTTTCATCATGACCCTTAAAAAAATAAAGAGGTTTATGGACGGCGCTGTTCCCTCAGGACCCCAACCTTCCCCAAGCTCCTGTTTTAATTAGAAATACACATACACTTCCTTTTGATCTCTTTTGTTTTCTCTGCCTCTTCCTCTTACTTTCTCTGTGGTAGTGGTGAGTGCATCAAGTTTAGCAGTGGGATAAAGATACTGACATTTGGGGAGTGAAGGATTCAGAGCGGTGTGCAGTGCATGAGGCCGATGCTCGGCTGAACGTGACTGGAAACCACTATCCGGGCCGTCAGGCTTTGTTCTTGTTAGTGGTTGCCCTTGTGGTTTAGTCAGGAAGTTTCTTTGTTGCCCATGGTGACTCCAAACATGTTAAGCTTTGCCCTAAGACCACAGCACAGTGAGGGATGCTCACCCTGACTGAGACTTCCTGTAACCTGAGAAGATTTCCTCCAAACAGAAAGCTGCCAGTGAACACACAGGCTCAGTTAAACTGTTCTGTCAGTCGGGTGAGACCAAAGAAATTCCCTGGTAATAAAATGCCTGTCTCAAAACCTTTGTTGTTAGTAAAAAAAAAAACATCATAATTCTGTTGTTGATCTCTTTTGATTTGCGGGGTGGGGGGCTGGTGTATATCTCAGACGGTCGCCAGTCCATCACAGAGACACATATGACAGACAACAATACACACACACTCATGCTTAAGGGTAATTTACAGACACCGTTTAACCCAACAATCTTGTTTTGGGACCGTGGAAGGTAGCAGAAGATCCCGGTAAGACCCCTTGCTTGCATGGCGTGAATATGATAACTCCATGCCGGGTTTAAAACCTGGGACATTGCTGCAAGGCAACAGTGTTGCTGCCATGTAGCCCTAAACACCTGGCAGACAGAAAGTTGTGGAGAAGCAAGCAGGGTTGGGTTATAAACTAATATCCAAGGCTTTGAACACCCGACATAACGCTGATCCATCCATCTTCTGAAAATAGAGTATGACGCACCTGCAACCCTACCAAGACATGACAGGAGAACATCTATCTGAGAAGCAGCTCCTTAGTAACTCTGGGGGAGCTGTAGAGCTCATGTGGGAAAATCTTTTGACAGGACAATTTTTAGTTGTGCACACCACAGTGCTGGTGGACTCTATGAAATATTTGTCAGAAGAAAGCCATTATTGATAGAAATCCATAAAATGTTCCATTTATACTTTGCCACAAGCCATATAGGGACATAGCAAACATGTGGAAGACTGTGGAAAAATTATAGTTTCATGCTTAAAGGTAGAGTCGGTTATTTTTCCAGAAGTTTCCCCAAAGGGTTGCATGAAAATATCTCCCAAATCCACTCTGGTCTTATTTGTTTCTACTGAGGCCTTCTTCTTCTTCTCATAAACTTGTACGTGGTTTGCATTAGCCATGTTCAAAGTATACGGTGAGAGCAGCGGAGCTACAATGAACGACCAACACCGAAGCTAACCGCTAAGCTAACTGGACACATAAACACTAGAAGTGTACATGCGCAGCCAGCAAGTGGAAACTAACAAGGAACGTGCGCGCACACTAGTGTTACGTGAGCACATCAGAATGATTGGCATGTGGGACAACCAATAGATAAGGTGATAACCCTGGAACTTGAGGGACAGTGGTGGGTGAGAGCAGGAACAAAACTCTGCCCAACCCTTGCCCTTCAGACCTAACGCCAGGGATTGAGCAGAGATTGTACAGGCATCCAGCTCCCACAGAAATAGATTTTGTACAACCTCCTTTTTCTGAATACATGATGTTTTAACTACTTTCAGAATGGAAGGACGATTTTACCCAGTATAACAAAAAGTATTTCTGAACAGGATTACCAACTATAGCTTTGAAGGCAAAATGCTACATTGAAAACTAGCACTGCACATCAACCTAAACACACTTCTGCAATGAATGATAAATGGCATGTGACACAATAGTAGAAGCATCATGCTGTGGGGAGTTTTTTGTTCAGCAGGGACATGAAGCCGGTCAGAGTTGACAAATAGCTGAATGGCGCAAAACACAAAGCGATGTGGGAAGACAACTTGTTAGAAACTGCAAAATACTTAAGACTGACACATGGGTTCCCCATACAGCATTTTCCCTAAACAACCAGTCAGAGCTGCAATGTCAGTTCAGCAAATATTTGCTACTATGACCCAGTGGAAGTCCATACACCTAAATCTTTGGCAAAGCTTCAAATTTGCTGTTCACAGAACTTTCCCGTCTGACTAAAATAGAACAATTTTGCAAAGAAGAACGTGCAAAAACATCCATCTCTAGATTTGCAGAGCTTGTAGAGGAATATTCTAAAAGACTAATGTTGACTAGAAGGCTGAAATGCACCACACTTTAGATTTTTATTTGTGAAACAAATGAACCACGTATCCTCTCTGTTCCCCATTATAATATGCACTCCTTTGTCTTGGTCTGTTAAATAAAATCCCAGTAAAATAAAGTTTGTGGTTGTCACTCGACAAGATACAAAAAAAGTTCAAAGTGCATGAATATTGATGCAGAGAGTTTCTGATTTGCATATCATGTCGGTTAGGGATATTTACTAGTGCTCCATGTTACACCAGTGTAAATTGCATTGTAATTTTAAATACCTTAACGCGAGCGCACACCCTGCTGTGCCCCCACACCCACCCCCTCCCCGGCCTGCAAGTACACTAGAGGTTGATTGGAAGCCTCTCTGCTGATATTCCTCTGTCATTGACATGCAAGACACATCCCAGAGATGCTGGTGCAAGGTTAAGCATGCGTGACGCTCAGGCTTAGGAGCTGCTTCAGACAATCTCTCTCTCTCTGTATGCTTCTCTCCATAATTCTCCCCTTAAAAACGCAGATTATTTTCATTTGCCTTCACCGTACACCAGTTCCTCTGTCTTGCACAACTCCTCCCTGCAAGGACTATATTCAGGGAATGTGCTGTCCTCAAATGACACATTATTTACCTTTCTAAGCCCTCTAAAGTCCACAATCACATTTTCTCCACAATGAATCAAAATCTGCATGTTTGTTTTTGGAGTGTTTACATTGCAGACACGAAGTACTTGGCTTTATGTCCTCTTTAAGGATTGCCCCTTTTTAGGAGTGTCAAATTTGTGAATGTGGAAGTTAAAAAAAAAAGTGCATTAAAATAATGTATCCCAAAAAATTTCAAATAATATATATATATATATATATATATATATAGATAGATATATATAGATATATATATAGATATATATAGATATATATAGATATATATAGTAATAATAGAGGACTTATTCACATTTACTAATGCTGCTTGAAGCATGAAATGGTGAAAAATGTATGAAACCATAAAAAATGAAGATGCTGAACACAGTTTCTGTGAGACGCCCACATGTTAGACATGATTGAAACATCTCAGAATTAGAGGAAGTGGTAAAATGGGATTTATTTATTTATTTATTTCAAGGACAAACTAAATCCATTATGACTTCAGGGAAGTCATCTAAAAGTGGTCTCCCACTTAGGGCATTTTTGCACTTGGCCCATCACTTAATACAACACTTAAATATTTTGGCAGCAGTGACAGCCTTCATGTCGCTGTCTTTAGGCTTGACATGAAGAAGAAATGGGGCTATAGACACTTTCTCCAGCATGGGCTTAAAAACTTTCTTGATAATTCGCTTTATATTTGTTATTAGAAGATGTTGGGTAGGGTTTTCAAAGTAATCAAAATTTCAATAGAATCAATATTAAAAATAGGAATTATTCAAAGAAAAATACGAATTACCATTTTTTTGGGACTATAAGTCGTACTTTTTTTCATAGTTTGGTCGATCCCATTTTAAATGGTAAATCACACTGACCAACATGAAGCAAGGAGTAAACATTATCGTCTATAGCCTTTACGGGCCGTTACGCTGTAATTGTTGGAGCTGTTGGCTTTTTATGCTAATTTACCCCTTTCAACCTCCCAGGTATGTTCCATGATATTCAGTCGGTGTTAGATGCAGTTGTGTAATTGAATAAAATTTTAGCACAAGGCTACCTTTGCCAACACTATGACACTGAGGATTGAGAGCAACTTAAAAATGTCAGTAAATCTCTGGCATCTGCAACTGTGAAGTAGTAAACCTCCTGGACAACATAAGCTAACGCTGTCTCTCTATATATTAGCTTCACGTACACAGACAGCCCGATGACGGGGTTCTACCGGTCTGACCTTCCCCATCGAGATGTGCTACCCAAGTCTAAAGTTTCAATCCCTTCAAAAGTTCTACTGTGGTAAAAAATCAATGCATGAAAATGTTAATTAGCTGACAGCTCACTCAGCTATTAAATAGCTCTCTCCATTACCTCTCTGTTTGGGAGTAAAGGCTTCGGAAGTTAATGTGACCAAAAATAACACAGGTTATAGAGGAGCCAGACTGAAGCTGACAATTAGAGCAGAAAAAGGAGGAATCTGTAGCGACCTAACTTGCTGCCGTTGTTGATCACTAAAGAAGTGTGAAGTTTCATGTTTTATTATAGTGACAACCCTAATTCTGGGTAAGATAACAGCTTTGCTCAGCTGCACCTAAAGCTTTGCACTTTTCCCCCCACCTTACACACCTGACAACCACCTGGACCTTCACCAGCTTTTGTGCAGAACATTTGTGTGAGGAGGAAAACTCATGTTCAGGACCTTCATGTGCCACCCGCGTTATTGAAAAGAATTTGTTGCAGCTGTGTTCATATTTAGAGGTTCTGCAGTGTTTTTTGAGAGCGTATTACGTGAATCTGCATGTGGAAGTTTAGACAGTGAATGTGCTGAAGAAAAAGCCTGATTTATTTTTTATAATTATGAGGGGCCACCAAATAAACTAGGTTATATTTACTAACTCTGGTTTCAGACAAGTTATTGAATAAGCCAAGTGTTATTTACAGTGAAAGGGTTTCACATTCCTCTTTACTGTTTTAAATCCTGATGATGGTTTTTGGTTTGTCAGTGTACGCTGCCAGATTAGACACCTTGTTAAACTAAAGTTCCTCTTTAAAGAACGTTGACCATTGTCTGCAACATATTCTACTGTTTTCTTGTCTCTCTCATGCTAGAATTGTATATACAGTACACCAAACTGTATGTAAATGTAATAATTTTCTTTATATTGATGAACAGTAGCAATTGCTTATTGTTATAATTACCACAAAATATTGTTTATAAATAAATATTTTTGGTTGCATTTTAATCCGCTCAGTGTGCCTCTGAAAGTAAATAACATAAAAATAAGTGTTAAGTAACGGGGTAATTAACCTTGCATGATCAATAGGAGTTGCCATTTAAGTTCTGTCTGTAAACATGCGCGTAATTTTCTGGACTTTATGGCTGGATTGCGTCGGAGATTTACTGTAATAGCTTGTAGAGAAACTTGAACAAGGAAAACACTCCTAAAAATCATTGGTGGTCTTTCAGCTGTGAAATTAAACAAACTCCCCATGAGAGGTGACTCAATCTAAATGAATCAAAGCCAATGAAATGGAACTCAAATTAAGAAAATGATGGATTTGCCTCTGCATTTATTTGATTCATCCCACTTTACATGCTCTGCAAACAAATTGCACTTGTAGAAAAACAGAGAATAAATGGTCGATTTGTTCAGAAAAGACACCTTTTTTTTTGTTCTGTCTGTTGGTAAACAGCGAGCCTACCCATCACGCCCTCTCATCATCTCTCTGCCTCTCCCTCCCTTGGATAAGCAGGCATTTCCTGTTATCTCAGCCCTGGCCATTGTTGTCTACTCTGTGAGACAGTAGAGTCTGTGCTCTGCCGACTGAACTAAAGCTGTTTCACTTTGTCTGATTGAGTCCGCATCAGGCAAGAGGGAGGGAGATGCTTCGTTTTTAATGTATTGTCTGTTCGGGTTTTTAATTGCATCTGCTCTAATTTGTTGTACTCGATATGGAAGAACCTGCTTGGTTTCACCTGTTTTTGAACTGCGGCACAAACAAACAAACTAATCAGTCTAAATTGAATACTGACTAGACTACATTATGTATAGAAGAAAATAGCACTTGCTGAAGGGGACCTTGTAACAAGAAATAAATGTAGAATCAGTAGGAAACTAAAGAAAGTGGGTTGAACTAAAAAAGAGGACTCATTGGAAATTTAGCCTAATAAAACTTTAATATTTTAGACCTGTTTTCTGATTTGATTTAATTATGTGGTCTGAAGATACAGCATGTTTTTGCCATTACAGCGACTGGGTGGAGCTTTTTCAATGCAGTGAAGACTTCAGTAGTTTAAGTTGGCCACCAAGGGTAACTGTCCATTCTGAGAAACTTATAATAAGTTTTCTGAGTATAATAAGTTATATTAAAAGCTGATAAATTTGTTTTTTGTCTGTCTTCTGTCCTTTTTGCATTTAGGGGCAACATTTAAAGAACTGGCAACTAAAATCTTGCTGTAATAATATTTGCCTCTAAAGTTCTTCTTAGAGCATTTGTTTTCACCTTTTCCTAGACTGTCCTGAGGGCAGAAGGGATGAGGAGATGCATGTGGGATTTCCAGTTAATGAAAGGTAAACACAAGGTCTGCACTGAGGTGATCCAAGGAATGCTCTCCCTCTCTGTCAGGATATGAGCTTCATTCTTTCTACTTGTACTTTTATGCACGACTTTGGACCTTTGGTGAATTCTTCTCACTCGAATCACCTTCATTACATTCTCAGCGCAATTTTAGCCAGTCAGCATGTCCGAGTTTAAAAAAAAAACGCTACCTGTTTTCGTGTGTTTGTATTGCAGGCAGTGCATATTATTTAAGTGCTCTAACAAATCTCTCTCTATTGCCCTTGACATTTGGGTTCAGTGTAAAACGGCAGTGAAAGTATGAGTGTATTGGCAGCTTTAGCTCTCCCTGCGTGTGTATGTGCTTAGCGGCAGCTGTTTATGGGAGAAAGATGCGATCACACCGCAGAAAGCAGCTGAAACACTCGTCACCAAAGATGAGGATCTTCATGATAAAACAGAAGAGCGCCCTTTCCTGTATGTTTTGTCTGCGAAAGAGCTGAAAGGAAATATGTTCTTAGCCGAATTATCAACAAGTCATAGAATTGGAAAAGAAGCTTAGTAGCGTTAGCCATGGCACTTCAGCAAACCTTTCTACACACAGGAGTGTGACCCAAGTTTCTTCGAGGTTCTGTGTGTTCACCGTGACTCGACACAATCACACTAGAGTGTGTTTGAAATGTAGTGTAACATTTTTAACATTTTTCCCGATTTAAATTTTTTTTTAACCTATATCCTAGATGTCTAAACGTTTGACAAAAACATTTCATCTTGTTAAATGTTGAAATTTTATACATGAGCCACATGATCAGAAATTAGAACTCAGATACAATTGTCTTTTTACGTGGAGGAAAAAGAAGAAGGGTAAAATAAAAATTGGGAAAACATTAACCAATATTTATAGGGTATTACACATTAAAAAAATGTAATAAGCTTACTTTTGTCTCTAAAAGATCAAAATTGCTACATTTAATTCTAAATTTAATCATCTCTCTCTCCCTTTATATATATATATATATGTATATATATATATATATATATATGTATATGTGTGTGTATATGTATGTGTATATGTATGTGTATATGTGTATATGTGTATATATATGTATATATATATATATATATATATATATATATATATATATATATATATATATATATATATATGTGTGTGTGTATATGTATGTGTATATGTATGTGTATATGTGTATATGTATGTGTATATGTATATGTATGTGTATATATGTATATATATGTATGTATGTATGTATGTATGTATGTACGTATGTACATATACATACACACACACACGCATGTATGTGTGTGTGTGTTGGCGGAACATCTCTGGCAGCTTTTATCACTTCATGTACTGTTGAAGAGGAAAAACTGGGTATGGCAAACATTTACCCAGCAAAGGAGCATGTGAGACCATTCCAGCGCTGACAAAACATCGAACACAGGCAGATAAAACAGTTTATTTGACAACGAGTCTCTCTCCTCCGGCTGTGTTTTAATGCAGGATCATGGCATGTGCTTTGTTAATCTTCAAAGCTGCAGTGAACTTTTCACAGCTTCTCCCAACTCTCAGAAGCAGCAGGTGAAGTCAGAGGAAAGTCTGCATCAGAGATGGAGGGAGTTTACTTGTTCTGAATAACTCTCATTCAAGTGCTCTGTCTTGAGAATGAGCCATTAGAGGGATCCCGGGGGATACTATGGAAGGGTAATGGAGAATATAGATTTAACTTGTGACCATCAGCAAAAATGCCAATTAGAAAAGCATCAGTGGGGGTAGCCAGTAATATAGCTGCAAAGCACTGTCAGGAGCTGATCAATTACAAGCATGTTTTTGACTACTTTACTAAGATGAGACACAAACAAAATGACACAAAAACCTCGTCTTCGTTTATATTTTTATATTAGATACTCGGCCCTACTAGCTTTTCATGTTACAAAATAAGGTCCGGAAATCCATCTATTAAAACAGAGGGGGAAGGCGTGTCGTTCTTCGATTCCCTTCCCCTCCTCTTACAGCTTATATCATAAATCTCTAATAGGCCATTTTCTTCCTCTCGATCGCTTTGTTTATCCTTCATGTCTTTCTCATTCACTCCAGCCACTGTATCTTTTCTTTGAATGGTGATTTAGCAGTGTTTGACGTTTTGTCAGACATTGTCTCAATAAATTACAGTATAATAGAAAAGTTGATTCATCTCAGTAACTCATTTCATAAAGGGAATCCCATACAAAGATTCATTACACACAGACTGATAGATTTAATTTAAGCTTTTACTACTTTTGAATTTGACGACCTGTAGCTTCTAGCTTAAAACTCCCAACAGATTTCTTTTTGTCGTATGAAACAAAGATAACATCTGAAGAGTCTTACTTGGACTAAAGAAGAAAAATAACTGGGCACAACACAACTGGGAGCCACGTAATCTAAGCTGCTTGAGGTCTCGTTTGAAGTCTCCCCCGTCAGTAATCATCTGGGGTGCCATTTTCTCCATCGGTGTTGGTCTCTTGTCTTTTTCCAAAAGTTGTGACAGCTATCTGCCCCTCAGTACCTTCCCATGTTGTTAAAAGCACCGATACCTGGTTTAATGACCATGTTATCTCTTTGCTTTGTTGGCACCAAATCTGACAAATAGCCCATTCAGAATCTTTGGAGTATCGTCAAGAGCAAGAGAAACCAGAGCCAACAATGCAGACAGGCTGAAGGCCATAGTTAAAGACTTCCTTAACACCTCATCGCCTCCACCTACCAGTAGGCCAACATTAAACATCCTTATCATCCATTGTGATACTCTAATTTTTGTAGAAACTGATATATTGTTTTTTTTATTACTAGCTGTAAGCAATAATCATCATAATGAACAGAAACGAAGAGTTAATGCACGTCTCTCTATTTGTAATGAATGGATCTAATGTGTATTTTTCTTTTTGAGCGAATTACTGTAATATGTTAAGTTTTCATTGATAATTCATTGTATTGAGATTCATCTGCAAATTGTTAGGTCTCCCGTTTTCTGTTTCTTTCCCCAACTGTGCATATAAATCACACAGTACAAATCCACCTGGACGGTTGCATTGTTAAATAAGTTGACAGAGCTGTCGCGAAAGTTGATAGGGTTGTTCAAACAACGTAATTTATTTGCATCACCTGTCCAACCCTCCTCTACATTCAGCCTTCTAAAAAAAAAAGCTTTAGAGATTTGTCTACTTTAACAGTTTTATATAAGCTGATTCACCTTTGATGGGCTTAGTATACCTTTTTCAGACCAAGTGTGTGGATGAACGGCCTTGTCTTGAATCTACACTTCAGTTTAAAGGCTCCATAATCTCCGAGGTTGTTTGGGCTCCTGTTCGCATCCTCTGTTGTTTTCCTGAAGCCCTGCGTACATACGATGAATTATTCAGCGACGTAATGGGTCTATATTTGTCGTTGTTTATCTTGCCTCAGTGCCCCCACCACCACCACCACCACCAGTGCTGCCCCGCCAGCATCTCTTCCAGCTTTCACATGTCTGTTTTTCTGTCTGTTTGGCAAGTAGGGGCCTCTTCACCCGCAGAGGATGCTCCACATTAATGAATGAAGTGAAGTCATTTAGCAGGACTCGTAATGGCACATAAAGCCCTGCTGCTGGGCTTGATTAATCAGGGAGAGTGTTTGGCTCCGACACACACACACACTGGGGCTGTCCTGTGCAGGATCAGCAACTCGCTCGCTGCACTCTCTTTATTTCAACGCCGGGGTTCCCGCTCTGTTCTCGCCAAAGCTGTCATGAGGCCGAGCTGCGAACGCTCCTGGAGCCGAACACTGGGCGTCTGCTTGGCTCATGCGTGGACTTGGCCTAATACCCATAGTAATCCTGCCTTGGAGTCTGTGATTCAGTTTTTCTTTTTTTTTTTTAAAAGAATGTTTCTCTGCGATTCCCAAAAAATCTTTTCATAAAGTTGTGCAGCAGTCAGGCTCCATCTTCTTGCCAGTTTTGGGGGTGACGAAGCTGAGACCTATATCTAACTTGTTTATCTTTTTGTCCCAGTTCGGTGAAAGTTTGCTGCCTTGGCACTTGCAGTTACTGCTGTCACTGTCTGTGTTGCATCAGGCAAAAATGCTGCAAACGTATGTAACATAGCAAAGAAAAAAGTCCTAGCAATTCCCCAAAAATTGGAGAGCTATGAACAGCTATGCCCTGAGTAGAACTGCACAATATATTGTATGTATCCGCGTCTGCAATATTGCAATTGTAAAAGACCGCTTGGGTATTTTATAGTTTCATGTTTCAGGTGCTGTGCATTAACACTCTGCTCACCACTTTTTTTTTATTATGTGACATTCACTATCATTAATGCCCTCACCTGATATGCGTTTTGCCATAATGCAAAGATGAAGACTAGTCAGGAAATGTGTTGTGATTACAATTCATCAATAGCAACAATATCGCAATGTCATGTTTTCCTATAATTACGCAGCCTTACACCTAAGTAAGTACAACAAATTTAAAATTTAAAAGAGATTAAATTATGTTATTTATAATGCTCCAAAGCTCTGGAGAATTATTTAACTAAAGCAGCATACAGTATCTTCCTAGGCCATTGAAAATCAATTCAGTTCTCCAATAGCATATGTCTTCTGAGTACCCCATTACTCACAGATACTTTAGAAAAGCAGCCCAACAGGACTTGGACCCTTTCAGTTTGTTGTTTTATGTCAAACTTAGCCATTCATGGCTGAAGGATGTGGTTTCGTTATCTATTATGCCCTCCATTTTTACTTAAAATCTGAACTCTTCAAGTTCCAAGTTGGAAAAATGAACGGCAACGTCCTGAAGAGGTCAGAAGTTTCTCACCAGCCTGGGTTTAAAACCTTTGTTGAACATATTCTGACAGTGCAGGAAAAAACAAAATGCATAGAAATACATTAATAGCTTGTATTACTAATTTCCCCGGTCCAGTTTTCGGCGTTATAGAGTTAAATGTACACAGCATAGCTACTCAGAATTGTTTCTGATGGAGCAGATATGAATGTACATGAATAAAAAAAAAATTCACAGTGTTTAGTTTCATTTTATTTAGCAAATACGTATTGATGAATTTCCTTCTATAATTCCACTAAACGTCAGCCCACGCGCAAACATTACAGCAGATACTTTACAACGTAATTCTACAAACATTCCTTTTAGTTGCGTCGTTGAAGTTGGAAAAGATTCTGGCATTTGCCAACAAATTGGAGAAGTGCAAACGTAAATCCATAGTAACTCATTTAGAGTCAAGAGTGATGATGGAGTCATAAATATAGGATTTGAGAGCAGTAATTTGAGAAGAATATAATCACATTATGTAACATTTTCACTGAAGTTGGGTTATTTTGCTGTTATGAACACCTCTCACACAGAAGTCTGTAAGGAAAAAAAAGTTTAGTGCATATGGATGAGGCTCGATATACAAATAACTTTCAACAGGCAAATGTTTTTTTTTTCCTTATATAAAACAGTGGAAAAGCTGCCGCCTCACTCTTGAGTATTTGCCGCATGGAGCTTTGCGTTAAATTACCGAAGGAGGTCACAGCAGGGATGCTGGGCTAACTGAGGGGCAGCTCAGCGAGAATACTCGACATTAGATAATGAAAGTTTAAAGATTCAAAGAGTGCGTCTCTTGGGATTCACCCAATATCACTCATAACCTTCAACCCCGTGTTATTTTTCTGTCTCCCTCTAATCCCAGAGCCTCTGTCTTACATCCTTTTATCTCAGTCTCCTGTAGCCTATTCTTGTTTCTCTCCAATTCTGTCTAATTTTTCTCCTTGTTTGACACGGAGAGCGAGAGAGCGGTGTGGTTCAGTCTCTGGCCATTTGGTGCCCTCACTTTCTCTTATTCATTCACCCATGATTATAACTTAGAAATCACTAGGCTTATTTTACCCAAATATAAGAACTAAATGTATGTTATAGGCGGTGAAAATTATTTTTTACTTTGACTTGGTTGAACGTGTGTTTAACCCATGCTTGATCTTTTAATTTATGAAAGGATTGCAGGTTAATCTCTGCCTCACACAATCCAGGCTTTCTAACCCGTAGCTGCTTCTGAATTCAGACGCATATCTGCAGAGGTGTAGGCATCATCTCAGGAGTGAGAGGGTCTGCTGAGTGATTTGTCATCCTTTCACACCTGTAGCCACTACATAATCACTAACAACCACAGTACAGCACCAGGGGACAAACTTTAGAGCTTTAAACTATAACAAAATCTAAAGCTTTAGCTTCCAAACTTTGGTTGAGTTGACACAATGACCCACGGACATCTACAGGGTAAGTAGCCAGATCATTAAGCTCCAAATGACAATAGTGAACATGAAATGTCTCCTCCCTGACGCTGCTCTTTCTATTATGGCAATAAAGACTTCTGTTATTATGTGGAAAGCCAGAGTGAGCACCAGTTCTGCACTGAAATCAAAGAGAATTGGGTTTATTTTATGCATGAACTAACTTGTAAGGAATCTAACATAGCTAACAACAAAGTTCTAACTTAATTCTTATTAACAAGCTTAACATGATATATTGGCATGCAATAACTAATTACATGCATGTAATAACTAATTTAGCTAATGTCTACACACCACACCATTACTCAACTTAGACAGTTTGTTTGGAAACTTGTTTTTTGGCCTTTTGCTGCCTCTGGCTGGTGAGCTGAACATGATTCTGAGACATCGTGCAGCGCAGCTCGACGGCACGTCTCCTGTCGGGGATTCACCGGATGCTGGCATGTGTGCGGTCATATGCCGGTGTCAGCATGTGTGCCCCGTCCGTGCACATGTGGATATGTAGTAATCTAGGAAAGAGGTAAGGTAATCCTAATCACAAGCCATATTTAGCTAGCACACTGCAAAAATGGAACTAAGAATAAGTAAAATGTTTTTAAAATTGCTGTATTTGTCCTTGATTTGACCGGGTAAATAATACAATTTGCCAATGGAATAAGATTTTTGCACTTAATATAGGAACAACTCATCTCCATCATCTTATTTCAAGTGCAGGATGCCTAATTATCTTATTTTAGGGGTCAAAATACTCATTCCATTGGCAGATAATCTTACCTGCTCAAATCAAGGACAAACACACTGACTTTAAGAACATTTTACTTATTTTTAGATATATTTTTGCAGTGCAACCATGGCTGAAGGTTGAAGGAGTAGCACTTCAGTAAGCCACTGAATTTTGTCCTCTGCGAGAGTTTCTGTGTCAGATTATGCAGACGGGGCTCTAGTCCATTGTGGTGAATAAACAGCTGAGCCGAATAGAAATGTTGCTGATTTACTAGTCTGCCTTCGTTGCAGTTGTCATTATTGATCATGAGATATGGATCATGATAAGATGGTGAGGATCTCCATGATTTGGGTGGAGTTGAAGCGGAACCGCTGCTCCTCTACACCAAAAGGAGTCTGAAGGGAATCAGGCATCTGATCAGGGTGCCTTATGTGGACCTCCCATCAAAGGTTTTCTGGATATTTTCAACTGGTGGGAGACTCCGGGGCTGAACCTGGACTCGCTGGGGGACTGCATCTTTTCTATTTGAAGAAGAGATGGACTATTTGAATGTGTGATATAACAGTGGTTATGTTTGACAGTAAAAAGGGTTAAATCTAAATCAGAAATTGGTCCCAAAGGGGAAAAAAAAGATTGGTCCTAAAGAAAAAAAAAAAGATGGAGAGAAAAAAAATCAACACAGGCCGTTTAGAGCAGACAAAAAAAATGGGATTGAGTGAAACCAACATCCGCTGAATGGAAATAGCGGGAAAATTTGAGATAAAAGCAAGGTGAAGTGGCTCTATACAAGACATGTAGAGCGGCGTTGAAGCGCTTTTCCACCATAAACATCAGACAGATAAAGGTAATGAGCAAACCAATGTCAAAGGCTACAAAAGATCCCAATATTTGCCCAAGGTTTGTGGAAACCATAAAACCAGCTACAACAAATATTAATAGCTATAACATGGCATGTCAATTTAAATTTTAGCCTTCAGTGTAGCGTATAATTTATCCTCAGTATAAATCCAGTTGTTTTGTGAAGGCCTCAGAGGTTTGCCACAGAACGTGGTCATAACAAGGAACACCTTGGTCCGCCTTTTTCTGACACGCCGTGTAAAAAGAGCATTATTAAGAAACGTAGGCACGATGCCATTGGTAACTCTGGAGGTGTTGCAGAGACCCACAGCTCAGGTGGGAGAACTGTTGGTCTGCCACTCCACAAATTTTGCCTTTTACGACGCAACATACCTTAATTGTTGGAAAAAGTATGAAATTTGTATTGAACCACAACATTGTTGTTTATACACATATATACTTGATAAGAATCAAAAACGTTGTGGGATGAGCAGATGATGGCGATTCACACACAAGACTAACAGTGTTGATCTGACGAGTTGAGTGCTAATCCATACTAGTTTTCACACTGTTATTTATATTATATTTATAAACATTCTTCTAATTCATAACTATGCTCGTTTGTCTCTTGCCCTATCACAAAAAATGCAGATAGCACACTGTAAAGGAAATGAGAAGGCATCCATGCTTGATATATCATTCTCCAGCTGTTGTTTTGAAGGCAGTTAGTTACTCTGGGAACCGATCATGTCCTGTTGCCACCAACACAAACATCTAAACTTGGTGCAACATGAAGTGTGGCCTAAATAAGGACCTACTGACTTCATGATGTTATTAAAATTTGGTAGATGTGTGTTTCAGCACTAATGTTTGATAGGATTACAGACTGCTGAGGAGTTGTTGTTTTTTTGCTGCGTTTATTAAAAAGAAAATCTGAGGTTTTGTTCTTCTCTTTTTACTTACTTTAAACATTTAATTACATTTTCCTATGTCAGCATAGTGGCAGGTCCTGTAAATATGTCACTTAACATGTCGATTCAGATAATCGCTTTTCCATTTCATCTCTAACAAGGGTGAAATAATCCGGGCCTAATCTATAATAGGCGAATCCAATCGCTGAAGCAAATGCCCGTTGTGATTTGAAGTGCTGCCAGACTTTGATCGCCTCAGTGGTAAATTGATTAGCAGTGATCTACTGTTCTCCTTAAATGCTGATCCTGGGAAAAGAAGTTCATGTATTTGCTTTAAGCTGACACTGTGGTTGAGCTTCAAAATCTCTTCGCACAACCACTCAGTAAAAACAAAGGCCGTCCACTGGCCCCAAAATATGCCTGCTCAGAAGCCAGTGAGCGTTTCTGCAAGCTGTCGGCATCAAGCTCAGATCAACGCTGGCTGTTTTAGCTCAATGCAGCTTTCTGGTCAGATTTACAGCTGAGGACCGGGTAGAGCATTTTTCTTTCAAAACTTGACTACTATCTACAGACTGCAAATAAAGCCCTGTATATAGTGCTTGTTCTAAATACAGATTAAAGAGGAGCATTGTTAAATTTGCTTGCTGTGTTGGAGTTCACCCTTTGTTTAATGTGGGAGAACAATTGAAATGTTTCCTTTTTAAGTGTCCACATTTTGAAGTTTATTAACAGTGAGCACCACTCCTTTCATTGATCCTTCAACCGTAGCTCTGCTCATTACTTTGTCGGTGCAGCTCCATGTAGTTTTTTTTTTTTTTTTTTTTCTGTTAGCGTGAATGGTTCACCTAAACAAGTGGCAGCATAGGAAGGACCAAATGACATGGTCCTTATTACCTTGGGCTGCTTGTTTTCAAAGCATGTTAGTTGGAAATCAGGAGCTTTTTCAGCAGGTCCAGGATGCTGACAAAGTACACGCTTATGTTGCTTTCTGTTCGTCACTCCTTTTACCAGCTTTTCCTATTTGTTTGTTATGACAAAAAGAGGAAAAGGGAAAGAAAGGGTTTCACAACACCATTGATAGCCCAGATTGTGCCTACATCTATGCACTTTAAGATGGACTATGGTTAACCGTCAGACGCCATCACTAAGTGTTGTTCCCCAGTCTCTTGTTTACATGGCTGGGCCGGCCGCATGTACGTGCACGCGAACAGCTGCCACTCGGGGCTTAACCCGCCTCCCTGCCCATTAAATGCCACCGCCAGGCACAAAATGTCGGAGTGCACACCCTTTGGATCAAACTGTTCTCTTGCTAACAGCGTTATAAAGTTATGAGTTACTTACTTCTTCACTAGACATGTTACTCCAAAAGGTGATGTTGTTCTGATGTGCATTTACCCTTTGCAAATATGCGCATATAGGCCAATGGGTGAGAAGGGATGCCAAGTGCTGGAGCAAGGTAAAGACAGGTGTGTCTTGATACACAACTTGTATGGTCTACAGGCTGAGCTCAAGCGCCACCTAGTGGTAAAAAATCACGTATTGCTCCTTTAAATACCCTAAGATTTTTACGCCTTCCAAGGATTTAGGAAATCTCAGTGATGATAGCATGGATTTGATCACCTTCTGATGTTCGTAAGCAATATCTCAAACACTGTTCCTCCTTATGTGACATCATGGGAAAAACCAAAGAAATCAGTCAAGATGTCAGGAAGACCTTTACAGATCTGGTTGGTCTTTGGTTAAAAATGTCCAGGTTTCCTGTTTATCTATTGAACCTTTTAAATGCAAATATAAAGACCATGCACTGTCCCGCTGTCATATTCTTCAGGAGGGAGACGGGTTCTCTGTGTCAGGGATAAATGGGTTTTGGGGTGACATGTTTGTTTAAAACTCAGAACAGAAGAAAAGGATGCCAGCTGTAGCTCATATAAGCACGCCATTGACCAGAGTGAAACGTGTCCTGTACAGACATGGGCTGAAAAGGTCACACAGAGAGGAAGTTGCCATTACTTGACAGTAAAATAATAAAAAGACTACAAGATTTGCAAATGCACTTAGGGACAAACGCTTTAACATTTAGGGACCTGTCCTGTAGTCTTGTGAAACAAAAGTTTAAATGTTCGGCAGCGACGACAATCGATAAATTTTTAGGAAAAATACGGATGCTTAAAACAGTATATTGTCTGTTGTTTTGCTGCAAGAGGGACTGGTGCACTTCACAAAACGGATAGCATGGAAGGAACATTATGTGGAAATATTGAAGCATTTTGTCGAGACGTCAGCCAAGAAGTTAAAGCTTGAACACAATGGCCCTCCAGATGGACAATGACCTTACGCATCCCACTGAATGAGCTACAGATGGCTTAAGGAGAACAAAGTCAATGTTTTGGACTGGCCGTCACAAAGAATGGGACAAAATTTCTCCAGACTACAGTGAGAAATTTGTGGAACAATGAAAAATATGTTGCAACGAAAGAGTGACATTCCTAAAAGCTAAAAGGGGAATAAGATAGGACCTTCCCTATCTTTTTTTATGTTTTGAATATGTTTTATTAATTTTGTTGATCTGATGAAAAAGACGTTCTGTCAAAAGTAGTTATTTTGCAATCACAGGAACATGCAGTAAACCACTGGGTGGGTGAGTTTTCTTTGAAACATGTAGTTTTTGCTGTATTTCTGAGGCAATTGTTCCCGCTGTGGGATATTCTTAAACAGGAGCTCTACAGCAGAGTCTCGCACGCATTTTTACACTCCGCTACGAAGTGCAACAACACACACAGTGAGGGGGTGTGGAGCACCTGACACCTGCCAGTGAGCTGTTGGGTGTTTTATGATGGTTGAGCTCTTACAGTTAAACTCTTTAGTGTCTTTGTGCTGACACTGAGCTCTGGAAAGTCACACACAGTTATTCTTCTTTCCTCCCCTTATATTCTGGCTGCTAAGCTACATAATTAGTCTCCTAAAAAAGTGCTAAAATATGCCAAAATAACAGAAATATAAATTGTGTGAATCTCGGATGCAACAAATAAATCCTGCCCTCTTTTATTCCTCTTTTTTTTCATTGCCTTGGTCTTTTATATCTGCTTCGCCAGTGTTTTGAATACTGTTGCAGTGTCATAATGATCCTTACCTCTGGCCTCACCTGTTGTGGCTTTCTTCACATCCATCTTCCCTCTCCCAGCATAATTTCAAAGGTCGCATCTTACAGACTCTGTGAAATCAATTATAGGTTAAACCACTTAGTCTGCCTCCAAGGCTGCTAGATGTGCGTTTATGTGGAAATGCGTGTCAGCGGATGCATTTTAAGGACATGTTTTCATTTCTTGATATATCCCATTGAGGCGCTGATTTCATTTCTGCAACCTGTCAACGTCCTCATCAGTGATGACAAAGTATCCTCTGCAGATGCGTGACCTCTATCATTGATGTTAAATTGTTCCACGCTAACGCTGCTGTTGTCGGCACTGCGGTTCACAGGAGAGGGGACAAATTTTGATGGGTTGACAGGCAAACGACGCGCAGAGCAGAGAGACAGAAAACGTTTGTTCCTGAAAACATTGAGCTGTACAGTGCCTTGGAGAAGGAAAAAAAAGGAGCACATCTTTTATTCATGCTCAGTTGACAAGGTGTCAAGAGTTTTGTCAATCCTCTCATTTCTCCGTTAACCTTGTCTCTGTAAAACGCCCTGTCGCTGTTTCTGTGGTTAAACATCAGGCCACAGTGGAGAAGGCGGAAATAAAAAGGGGCTGTTTTCTGTTATCCTTAAACAAACATGGCCTCTTTTAAAATAAAAAAAATGCATATGAGTAAAGTGACATCCGAAACAGAAAAAAACAACATATTGAATGAGAGAGAGTTGATAAAGAAAAGTGGGATGGAGAGAGAGATGGACGGAGGTGGATTGTACCTGTGAGAGAAGCAGCGTGGTGTTCATTCTGTCAGCCCAGTTTATTTTTACCTCAAGGCAAGAGTCCGGATCAGGGTTGCCAAGCTGGTGGCACCTTTCAGCGGGGGTTCTTGGACAGATGTCCTCCCAGTGTGAACATCTCTCATGACTTTCAGTACCAACACCAACACACAAAAGAACAGATATAAAAAGCCCCAGGTCATAGCTTGTGCTATGTTATCTGAAACATGACGGTTTCAGCTGTTGTTGTTTTTTTTACTATTATGATAACATCTAATTTTCTTGTTTTATATAAATAACACCACAATTACTCACTCTAAATGTGTACATTAAAAACCAGTTAACATGTTTCAAATTTGACAAAGAAATATTGTCATATTTCTTTTAGGCAATATGACAACACTTAAAATAAAACACACTTGCAGATCTCTCCAGTGGTGCCAGGCATAGTTTATGGATAAATCCACTATACTATTACGTCCCTGCCTTGTGTATTTATGCTGTAGGAACGCGACTGGTGTAAATACCGCTCCAGCATCCCCTTCTGTGTCCTGTATGCTGTTGTACAGTATGAGCAGTTTGATCACAAGCTAAGCCAGACTGCCAAAGGACCTTTGGACACGTTGAAATAGTCTGAAACACCACATATACTGTATATATGCTCCTCTGTGCCGAAATGCATCACTGATGACCTAATATTGACGTAACCTGTCACGCTACGGTATGGATACTGTGCTGTTGAACATTGACACACCTCGGCATAGTGAATGCTTGAATAGTTTCAGCTAATGGCAACCTGACTTACTTCCTAGACTGTGTATAGATTTAACTTTCATCCCCAGATGGTCAATTTGGCCTTAAATATGGAATAATAATAATAAAACAAAACCCCATGGCAAAAATCCCATACTCTGTACTGACACAGCAGAACGCTGTGAATTTTACACCCTTCATTTCAGCAGGTAATGTTTGCATTATAAAAAAAATTATGACAGGACGTTAAACAAAAATCCTTCATTGTCTAATGTTTTGAGCTATGTAATGTTTTTTTCAATGGGTCAGAACACATGTCATTATGTCATTTATTTTGTGAGGTAACATTTTACTTGACTTCTTGAGTCTAAGTCCCATGTGAACCGCCTTGCTGCTGTGCTTTATACAAATAAACTTGACTTAGATCAAGGTCGGACTGTTTAGGACCTAAGCTAAACAGTTGTCACATAATGTTTATAGACTACTTGATCCACCTGTCCCCTTTGGGACTGCTTTTAGGAAAGGACCAGCACAGACACACGGGAGGCTCATTGATTTACAAATCAAGGCTGTAATTAATACTCACTGTGATCAAACCTGTGGGAGGAATCCGACATCTTGTGTTCCAGATGTGTCGATGTGTAGCTTTACAAGAAGGCCCGAATGGACTTTATATTGAATTACAAAGATGTTTGGCTTTTTTTTTTATTCATGTTTTGTCACATTAGAGGCTCTACAGTGCATTTGTTTTGATTTTTATGTCATAGACCGACACAGAGTGGTGGACTACTGTTAAGTGGAGGTTAAATGATACACCGTTTTCATTATTTTGTTATTGAAAAATTAAAGAATAAAATGTTTGGACTGTTAATTTTGTTTTAGCTCTGTAAGTTAATACTTTGTAGAACCACCTTTTGCCCCAATCACAGCTTTAAGTACGAACCTCTGCTGTATTACGCTGTATTTAGCTCCAACCGTCTTCCCGTCAACCCTGACCTTCCTCCCTGACGCCGTTGAGGAAGAGGATCCCCACAGCACAATGCCGCCTCTCCCATGACTCACCTGTTTTCAGCATTTACACATATTGTAGTTCATAACAAAAAGCTCAGAATTGGACTGATCAGACCAGAGCAGCTTCTTCCACATGTCTGCTACGTACATGACTTGTGACAAACAGCAAACAGGAACTTCTTCCACCTTTCTTTCAACAACTCCTATCGTCTTGCCACTCTTCTATCAAGCTCGGACCTTGTGGAGTTTGCTGCTAATAGTTGTCCTGTCAAAATCTTCTGCATTAGCTGTGGCTCTCTGTAGCTCCTCCACATTTACCATGGGCCTCTTGACTGCCTCTAGGTTGACAGTCATGTCTTGGTAGATTTTCAGTTCTAATGTAGTCTTTCTATGGTTGGATGAGTTATTGAACAGCGCTCCCTTGAGACGTCGATGTTGTTCTATAACCTAATCCCACTTTAAACTTCTCTACTGACCGGTATGCTGTGTTCCTTGGTCTTCATTATGCTGTTTGTTCACTAATCGTCTCTAACAATCCTCTGAGGCCTTCAGAGAGCTCCTGGATTTATACTGAGATTAAATTACACACAGACTGACTCTATATTCTAATTTGTGGACTTCTAAAGGCAATTGCTTTCGTTTGGTTTTCCTTTAGCAAGTAAAGTGGTTGAGTGGAAATGCGTGCCACTCCTTCTTTCCACTTGGTCTTTAGGGTAAAGCCCCAATAATATATATTGAGGTTTGTGGCTGCAATGTGAAAAATGTGGAAAAAGTTCAAGTAGTATACGGCATATGGCTTTGTAAGTTACTTATATTTTTTGTCTCCATCTAAAAGCTTTTCGACTCTTCATGAACAACCTGGAGCTCATCCTCTCCTGTTTCTCTCTGCGCAGGTTGGCTCTTTACGTGTACGAGTACCTGCTGCACGTGGGAGCACAGAAGTCAGCACAGACCTTTCTCTCGGAGGTAAGCCACAAAAAAAAAAAACGCTTCTCGTGTTTGTGTCCGCCAGGCAACAGGCCGCATACTTCACAAAGCTAGGGCAGGGCCGGATTATCCATAAGGGCCCGTGGGCCAGTGCCCAGGGGCACCAACCATGGGGGGGCACCACATGACACATACTTTAAAAATATATTTTTTTATAAATTATTATATTATTTACTTGAAATTGTTGAAAGACCATGCATTATTATTTATTTTGTGAACACTGATGTCACAATAATAATAAATGATAAATAAATCAAGATTTTTTTGATTTTAAAATGAGATATTTGAATATTGCTCACTGCTCATATGCCTACATGTAGTTGTGTAAGTTAGTAAATAGTAAATTACATTACAGAAATCCCCTTGATTATGTCTGATGTTTTTGACCGGAGGACAACACGGGTAAGGGGAGGGGGGGGGGGGCGTTTAGAGGTATAGTGCCCAGGGGCACCACATTGTCTTAATACGGGCCTGGCTAGGGCCGTCTCGTACGACATCTCCAGTTAGTGTAGCAACTACTGTAAGTGAATGAGCCCAGCTCTGGGCCGGTGCCAACAGGTTAGTGCAGCAGAGAGGCTTTTTAACGCTGCATTTAGTTGGACCTGATCTGGAGCACGAGAGCTTTATGATGCCTATAGCTTATGTTTTGGGGCGGACATCGCTGTCTGTTCCGCAGGGCAGCTTTATCCCCCTTGCTTTTCCACGTTTTCATGCCTCCACTTTCTGCTCTGAGAGGAGATCTCTTCTTCACTTTAATTCTGTCGGGTTAAGAGGCTACGGGGTGAAACTGAGGCCACTTGATTATTGTGCTCCGGAGTAAATTATGGCAAATTACAATGCAGAAGACAGCAGCTTGAGGCTTGTTGTACATCAGCCAGAGGGTCGAGAACAAACTGAGAGGAGGGGGGGTGGAAAAGGGTTACCTCATGAGCTGGCACTGACTCTCCTCACCCTGACTGTGTGTGTGCGTGCGTGCGTGCGTGCGTGTGTGTGTGTGTGTGTGTGTGTGTGTGGGTCCTTTGCACAAACTGACGCTCTTACCCCTCTGCCATATCAATTGTCCACAGTTTTGCAGAAGCGGAGGATGAAAAGGTTAGGCACAGTTACATGCAAGTGTGGGAACACATTAGCTATTGATAAAACAAGTAGAAACACAACTGCTGTACAGTTCAAATGCTCACAAGTGCACACACACACAATGGGTAAGCATTGAGCTGACATGCAGCTCCGTCTGGAGCAGCGGGATGGAGTCAGATTGCTTTCGGCCCTGTCCATACTAAGGGTGACATTTTTTTTTTTGAACCAATATTTTCTGCTACATTTCACAACTTTCTCGAGTTTATAGTGACAGAGATTGATGCTGAGAAAAAGGCTTTCCAAGGTAGAGATAAAAACCCTGGATATACAGAGAATAATATTAAATAACATGGAGGCCCATTTTATAAAAGGTAATGTGTTCAGCAGTTGTATGTCACAACAGATGACTTCATTTCAAAGAGTAATAAAATACATTGCAGATGATCCTCAGATCCTATGTGGGGGGTTAACAGTTCCAGCATTTTAAAAGCTAAACTCCCAAAATAGTTGAGGTTGTAATAAGTGTCAGCCAGAAAGTTGTGTTTGTTACTATAAATATGTTTCTATCATTACAAAGAGAAACTAAGGTGAGAGCGTATGTATAAAATCTGATGATTTTTGCTGTCACACATAATAGTTCTGAATATCTAATTAACTACTTGGTGGATTAAAAACAAATCTGCTCGTCTTCAACTGAATCATACATGGGTTTATCGGAGGAAAATCCAGCAATGAGGCCCAAGCTGGGTCACTTACTTATTTAAGGTCAAGCTCCCTCTGACAACTTTTCTGTGATGCAAAAAGTTAAATAACTAGCTTGTTAAAGTTGGACGATTTCTGAATAAATTCCTGCCCAATGGACAGTTTTCCTTTGCAGATCCACATGCAGCATGCGATTGCTTTCGTCGGAAACTCGTGTTAGAATCTGAGAACAGATCCTGGCTCATGAGTTCAAATGAGTACGAGTGTTGGGCCTTCTCAAAGTGAGGCTGCTCCATCAGTATTTTGCAGCACTGAGCTGATCTCTGCGTCCGGCGAGGTGTTGGACCCCTCGCTTCTGCAGCTGAGTTTGTTTCCTCCGTGGTTAGTGAATCCTTCATTTACGGACCGAGTGTAATTCTCTAAAACTTGTTTGGTTTTTTCGGGGATCTGTGCATCATTCTTGGAGGATGTTGCAGGGAATGTCCACATGCATTAAGGCATGGTGAAAAAACAATAAAAGGAAATGGGTTTCATCCTCGACCAATGTGTTCAAACCATGAGCTTGTTGGATTGACACGTCGTCCCAAATCTGATCCTTATAGATCGATACAATACACACCATCGGCTGTGCACCGAGCGGGTTTGGCCCATTGCCGGACACTTTATCCAGGATAGTGGTAGTTTTAAGAGACTTGGTGGAAGACGCTGTTCCTAGAGCGGATAGATTTGCAAAAACTATTCTGACAGACGTAAGCCATGAGCACGCCTGCTAAAGGATCAGGTTTAACTGATGGGCATAAGGAAAGGCCTCCCTCACCCTTTCCTGCACATCAGAGGACGTGCCGCTCCATCATAAATCAGGGCAGTTAGTTTATTTTCCATTTTAAATCGCTGGAGCTTTACTTTCAGGAGTTTTAGCAAATCCCTCTGCAAACATTCTAGTGGGGAAAAAGCCCAGGAATCTCTCCACTGCGAAGCATCCAGTGATGTACTTGAATCACGCACTGGCTCACACAAGCACACATCTGTGGTTTTCATTGGTTTGCTCAGCAACAAGTGGCACTATTAATCATATTATTTAATCCCTATTTTTTTGTTGATAAAGTTCTAAAAGGCAATCAAGCATCTCATTTTGGCCGGCCGTTGATGTGTACCTAGGCACCTGTGTATTTTAAAGGTGGTCCGCCAACCGATGAACTGGTTTACCAGATCCAGAAAAACGGCCTGACTCAGAGACGAGGAAGATGCATCAGATCCACGTCATGGTAGCCCGTGTGTCTTGCAACATCTAATACGATACAAAATCTGTGATAACGCATGCTTGTTTGTTTTCACCACCTCGTTGTGCGTCTCTGTACAGCGATGCGGTGGCCTTTTGCTGACCCTGGACAGAACAAATTTAGCCCCAGTGAGCAGCGAATCACACCTCTCAATCAAAAGCTTTTCGGGGTCACATCAGGAAGAGTAAAACCTTGCATGAAATAAGATAAGAGATGAGATAAAATCGGGTAAGATTATTTTATTGTCATTGCATACACAAGATTCAGGTGCGGTTGCCAAATGGTGCCCAGGTAAGAAGAAAAAGAGGTAAAACATAAAAGTACACTTCCATGAGCTAAAGAGATTTTACCACATTGCCCAATGTTGAGGGGATTCCTGCACCATGAGTGTTTCAGATGCCACTGTCAAGTAATTTCACACACTGTATTAAATTATTGAATTATTGCACGGTGTTGAGATGTTCCAGTCTTGTGTTATTTCTCACACAGCATTAAGTCATAGCAAAGTGTTAAGTTTCCTGCAGTGTTATGTTGTTTCACAACACAGTGTTAAGTTATTGCACACGTTAATACAAACATTAAAGCGTTCCTGCACAGTTCACCATGTTAATGGTTCTCGTATAAAAAAAAAAAACGTCCAGTCTTGTGGTCCATTAGCTTGTATCTCCTACCTGATGGGAGAAGATCAAACACTGCTTGCGTGCTAGGTGGTACCGGTCCCTGGTGACGCTTGATGATAGTTGTGCGGAGGCATCGTGAGATGTAAACGTCCTCCAGGGTGGGCAGATTTGTATTGGTGATGTGCCGCTGTACCACAGGAGGATTCTAATGGTCAGAATACTCTCAATGGCACAGCAGTAGAAGGAGACTAAGTGATGTTGTGATAGTCCAAATTTCTGAGGAAGTACTTTCGTTTTGTTTTTTTTAATCAGTGAGCTGGCGGTTGATGTCCATGGGAGGTCCTCTGGGATGTGTGTTCCCAGGAATCTAAAACTGGAGACTTGCTCCAGTGAGCCACTAATGAGAAGTGGCTCACGCTGCTCCTCACTTCTCCTGAAGCCAATGAGGAGTCCATTTGTCTTTTTAGGGTTCAGTGTCGGATCGTTATCTGAACACCATTCAGCCTCTGCACCTCCTCTTTTTGCCTTCAGCAATCAGCCCCACCATTGTGGTGTCATCTGCAAATATAATAAATTACTCCAAGATCTTTGTAGTCCATGGCAAAAGTAAAAGGCGAGGCTCAAATTGCCTGGTGAATTCTTCACTTTTGTCATCTACGGAGTATCTTCAGGGTCTCGAAACAAGATACCAGGAGAGTATTTGCAAATCAGGCCCTCATACCTGCACTTAACATGCTATATCACAAACAACCTGGGCAGCAGAATGGATGAAGTCAGATAATCTTTTCAAATTTAACTAGTCACTCAGATATATCAGAAAGTAAGCCTAAATCTTAAGAGAGTAAAACAGTATAATTAAGGTAAACAGAAAAGCATAACAAAGCAACGCCTGTCCACATCTGTCTGTAATCACACTGAGGGGATCTCACAGCAGCATGTTTAAGGTAAATGAAAGAAGTGCAGACCACAAAAGGACAGGATATGCGGGCACACAGTGTGCTTTTTTGTTAAACGTTCTCCAAATGACGGCAGCTTGACAGAAAGTGGCCTGAAATTAACTGCCTGCGATCGTATTTGGAACGGGCTAAAGCTCATACAATTATTTTTATTTTTGTGTGTGCTGTCCTGGCGGTTGTAAAATAAAGAGACTATTTTCAAGGTATAAATGAAAATTGTCTGCTGGTATTTGAAGCAAACGGATAGACGTACTGAAACGGCTTGCTGGAGCCAAAAGAATGTGGGACAAACAAATGGAGGCAGTTCCTGACCCTCCCTGAAAAGGACTTCAAAGCACGGCATTCCTTCGTCTGATCTGGAGCTGAGGTCAGGACAGTCTGATTGAAACTGTGGTGATTCACTTTTTCCTGTTATTTTAGTGCTCGTTCATGCTGCTGGTGGCGCAGGTGGTACAATAGTCTTATTCTTTAGCCCTGATAAAACATTTCTGAGAAGGGAAGATCCGAGTGGCACCCTCAGACAAAATAAATGACACGGTTTGATATGAGTAGTCTGTTACTGATAGTTGTATGGATTTGTCTTCAGCAGATAAGATCTGTGGTCTTAGTGTGCCAACATGAATTATATCCAGCATGAAGGTCATTTCTGAAGTAAAATCTCATATTTGAGAGGGAAAAAGCTCTGATTCACTGCTTTGTTGGCTTGTTGAATCATTTCCTAATTTGTTGTAAATATACAGAAACCTTAAGAGGTTTTTGTGATCATTTGTTAGTTTTTCTTTTGAGTCAGGGGAGACGTCACACCGTGTGCGTGATGGAGAGCAGTAGGTGTTAACACCGCTCTGTAGTTAAAGAGTTTCACTTCTGTTTCAGAGCAAAGACACACTGATTACAGGCATCATTAACTTTGTAAACTCGCTTTAGCCCCTAAATTAGCAGTTACCAGGGTGAGTACAATTCACGCAACCAACATCATTAACAGCACTCTCTATGGGAACTGCCTGTAAACATTTTAGACCTTGATCTTAACTGTGAGATTTCTAAAGGACACGACAAAGTTGAATTAGTTAAAATGATACAAAAGAGCAATTTTGCTGTAACTCCAGTATGCCATTTTAGGTGTAAATTATTTCTTCTTATAATGATCGTTAGACATGTGGTGCAATAGGGGAAAAAAAAGGTCAATAAAAAGTTGTTTTTTGGATTCTAGCCTATCATGTACCGGTAGGTTAATATTACAGTCATTACTTCCTCCTAACCAATCACAAACACAAACCAAGGAACCGTCCGTCACCAAGCTCCGCCCTCTTTAAACAGTTCAGAGAGCAGCTGTTCTTTTTTTCTTTTTTAAAGTTGCAGTTTTGGTAAAAAGTTGGTTGAATAAAGTGTTGAGTTGGATTTCAGTGTTTGTTGTTTATCTAAATATTAAGTCATCAAGCAACAGCATAAAATACCCAGGGCTGCAGAATTTATTGATAATCTTTTGTACTGACCAATATGATTTCTATTTTATCAATATGCTTTTTTTCTTTATTGCCAAGCCCTAATTTAAATTTACTGTACTGTAGACTTGAAGTCGTTTCGCATCCCATCCAGGAAGCTTTCTCAATTCTAATCTACATGCAAATCTAAGCTCTAACGAGGCCTATAAAGCTTTATAACTCCACACTACTCCAGACATTTTGAATTGAGAAAGCTTCCTGGATGGAAAGCGAAACGTCTTCAGCTTAAGAAGAAATGTCCAGTTGTTTTATTTTTTAACTTGTTTTTTTATTGTTCATGACCTGGATGACTGAGAACCGTCAACAACTTACTTTAGCTTTTTTTCTTCTTTTTTATCTTTGTGTGCTTCTGCATGCTTCCATTTGCATCTTACTTTGCTGCTTGTACACCTGAGTTTCCCCACTGCAGGACAATAAAGGCTTTTTCTTAATTTTGTTTTTCATATCTATTGCTTTCTTTATACACCTTTCAGACTTTTAACAACATTTTTAAAACATTCCCTCATACTAAAAAGCTAGCTTTGAGTCTTTTTCACTCAGTGAAAGCTTTCACACTGAAGAGTGTTGTCAGTGCAACCTGTTAGCTCCTTGGTATGGTAGATTGTATCTATGGTTTCAGACCTGCCACTCAATTGTCAGGGTCAGTCAAGCATAAAATTGGGCGACTCTTGTCACGAGCCGGCGCCTTTGTGCATCTTTAATCAGAGTTCTTCAACTACATTGTCTGTCTTTCCAAATTTCTTCACGGCTACATGCTTCTGGACTGGCCCAGCGAAATAATAGGGGTTTCTTTTCTCTTGTTTTGCGTGTGGAAAAGTAAATAATACACTTTCAGTTCAAGCATTGTGCAGGTTTCTGTTAATTAGTCTAAATTACAAGAGTTCCCACTTCTCCTTGGAATGATGAGAAAACTCAGCTCGGTTGGTTTGCAGTATTTAATGTAAAAAGAATAAAGAATAAGAGACAAAGGCTGCCATCATGAAATGCACAAAAGTAGTCATGTGGACAGTTTTTACACAATAGTTGTTGTTACTTGACTTAATAGACAAGGTGTTGGTGTTGCCTTGTTTGATACTGCTCCAAAAACCCGCTTTCTCACAGAATGAATCAGCCCGTTAAAGATGCACTTTAATTTATTTTCATTTGTTGTATCTAATTTCTTGAATTTATTATTCTTTCGTTATTGAAGGTGCATCTATTAAATCATATTTGACAAATTTGCTTGTAAACGAAGCCTACGTCCAAACCAGTCACTGTAGGGGTTTAGAGGAAGACATGCTGCAAGTTTAAAAACAAAGCTGAGGTAGAAATGTGTCATAGGTTTGTAAAAGCTTAAACGCTGAAATTCTCTGAGAGCAGAGCTAAAGACGGCGTGTGGAGCAGACTGAGTGGTGCGTGAGTTGTTTAAAGATCTGAGTGGATTCCTCAGGCTGGTACATGTCTCTGACCTCACGCTCTGTACACCCTCTGACTCCACACACACACACACACACACACACAGACTTTTGTGCACATAAACGTTTAAATCTGTTTGACGATAAGCTGGAGGGCACACATAGACTCACTTATCCACTTATGAATCCAAGAGAATCATAACATAATGACCTAATGGCACATCTTACAGAAATTTCCCTTCACCCTTTTGAACCCTTTAGAGCGTGTCATTCAGATGTCAGACGTGTTTTATACACAGGATGTCTCTGAAGTACCTCCTTCTCTCTCTTTCTGTGTTTCTGTCTAGATCCGATGGGAGAAGAACATCACGTTAGGAGAACCTCCAGGGTTCCTCCATTCATGGTGGTGGTAAGTTCTTTAAAATTAAGTTTTAAGTTAGTTTATAGTCTCCCTATTTTGCTGATATGTAGGACTAAGCAGTTTTCTTTTTCTTTCCTTATACTTTGCTGTCCTCTTCTTTTAATAATTATTGTGTGACTATGTCACTTCCTGTGTGTTCCAGTGTTTTCTGGGACCTTTACTGTGCAGCTCCAGAGAGGAGGGACACATGCGAACACTCCAGTGAAGCCAAGGCCTTCCATGACTACGTGAGTCTGATCTGATGTCTCGTTAAAAAAGACAAAAAGATGTTCACCGCTTTTCGAATGGATCATGCATTATTAACAAAGAAATATTTGACTATATCCAAAAAATGCAAACAATACGAGGGGTACTGATGGATCTAATAAGGCAGTCACTTCCTGTCATGCAGTCCCCCCATATGCCGTCTAGCTCTTTCATATCTTCCCAGACCAGGTGCTTCTCATGATGGATGAAGACAATTTGATGAAAGCGACATGATAAAATCACAATACAGGTTGTTGAATTAACTTGTCTAGTTAACACATAGGACATGTAATGATATTAGTTGTAGTTTTGAGCTTAAATAGCACAGTGAACCACTAACTGACTCCTTGTCTTTGCAAATTTCCATTTCGTGTCCTCATTTAACACGGTGCGTCACTGTGTTAGTTCCAACGGAACATGTAAAACATCCTTCAGATGCATCCACGTCAACATCTTACCGGCGTGTGGGAGATTCAGAGTGTCTTAGAAACTGACCTTTACAGAAATCAAGCTGGCAAGCCCCTGGTAACTCTGGAGAAGCAGCAGAGCTCCACAGCTCAGGTGGAGGAATCTGTCTGAAGGACGGCTATTGGTATTGGTCCTGGTCCCCACGAGTTTGACCCTTCTTGGAAGAGTGGCAAGAAGAAAGCCATTGTTAGAAGTTGTTCTGTTGTTAGTTTAACACAAGCCATGTAGGCTACACAGCAGATGTGTGGAGGATGTGCCCTGGTGTCAGATTAATGAAAACTGAACTTTCTGGCTCATGTGTAAAGCTGTAAGACTGCCCACCTTGTAACATGGTAGCGGCAGCCTTATGCTGTGGGGATGTGTTTCTTCATGTTTCTTCGTCTATAGGCTCCTCTGAGGAATGTTTAATCGCACAGTGGGAGGCAGATGTCCGTCGATGTGATGAAAACTAGAAGTGGATCAAATACTCAGAGATCAGAATCACCCAATTTTCCTTTGTCTGACTTTTACTGGTGATACGCAGGCGGAAAACAGAAAATTTTGTCCCAAAGAATGCTTCTGTTGAATTAATTGCTTGTGTACCTTCTTTTATATCATTTTTATATAACTTGGCAACATGTGGAGTCGTCTTTCTCTATTTGTGTAGGTAGAAATCAGGACTTCTACACTTTCTGTGTGACCAACAGAGAAGTCATGTTTTACAAAGCAATGAATCGCCTTTTACATTTGAAGTTTGAGGCTCTAAGCAAAGATCTTAGCACCAACGTCTGCATTACTAGTCGACAGTTTTTCTTTTCCAAGGGACACAGAAGACCGTTATTTGGTTCTCACGGCAGAGTTCGGCCCAAACACCCTGGCTACAGTTTTAGTAAGCTTTGAAATGCAAATTGTTGCTTCCAGGTAATTTCACCAAGGTTCTTGGTAAACAGTAACATGTTTTCCTCCACAAACACAACAAAAAAGTTCTTATTAATTACATTTATTCAGTCTAAGAACTCCCACCGTTTTGGTCTGTAAACACTTCAGCCAACTGGATGTACTTAAATGAACCTTTTTTGAGTTACCTGAAAATCTGAGAAACTTTAGGGGCGTGTGCTTTGTTGCATGATAGAGAACATTTCAGTTTTTTCCTCCCCTCTTTCATTTCTGTCATTGTAAAACACCACCTCTGTCAAAGTACCTGCAGAGAATTTGCTCTCCCTTTGTGCGTCGCCGCGCCTTCAGGATAAGAACCGTCGGAACTGGTCGTCAACAGAGACGGGAGGCCAGAGCTCAAAGAAAACAGGCATCGGTATCAGCCAGATAAAGCCTGAGTGATGCATCGTTTATTGCCCAGTTTGATTCAATCATTCTCCACTTTCTGTAACTGTAATACGGAGCTCTGGATGTTTGAGGAAGGAACTGTGCCTCCTTTTCCCGGGGAGTTCTGAGTTGTGTTTGTGCGTCGGGCCGGATGCAGGGTTCGCTCTCTTCTTCTTTGTGTGTTGTTCTTCTCCCTGCAGTCTGTGGTCTGACTCATCAGATTTGTCTACAGAGGTTTTATTGAGATATATTGTTGGTAGTGCAAAGGTCAGGAGGGGGGGGGGGTTTGCCTACCCCAGCAGAATCTTCTCGCGCTTTGTTCCTCGTTCCCTCGTTCTTTCTTTTCATCTTGCAGTTTTCTGCTTCTGGCAGTGGCTCTCCTGTCTTTTATCTGCTTGCAGTGAGGGGTGTGTGCGCTCGCGAATGAGCGCGTGCTTGCAGGTGAAGGTGCTGATGCTGGTGATGATGATCAGGGTGATGAATAGGCACTCCTTGAATGAGGCAGCGTTGCGATGATGTCATTCTGGCTCGGGGAATGAAAGTTGGAGGGCAGCGTAACCTCAGCCCTGTGAAACAAACAGGCCGGGAGGGGAGGGGGGGCAATCAAAAGCAAGGGAGCAGTCGTATATGTAAAAAAAATAAGGCGAGAACGAACAGAAACAGCTGATTACATCTGACCATAGCAGAAATGCTAACACCAGTCCTAATCTTTTTGACTTTTCTGATCGGAATCGGTTTAATTAAAAAAAAATCACAGAGTGTATGTCAGTGTCTCTTAAAATCAATGGAAAAGGTCATCGGCAGTGTCTTATTCTTACCTTTCCGGCCAGGACGTCACGGGCAAATCACAATTAGTACAATCGTAATTAGGCCAAGGTGACATTGAGTCATTGGACGGTCAGCCCGGCGCTGCGTCCAATCAGATGGACTCGCCACAGATCTGTCCCTCAGTTAAAGCAGAAGGAATGGACGACTCTGCGCTGGACGTTTCAGAGGAACACGGAAAGAAACCTTTTGTTCAAAGATTGTGCTTCCCTGTCAGTCTACCGACGTCGAAACAAATGGAGATCTCTATCAGACATTTTATAAGTAATTAATTTCAGATAGCTAATTAAAGAGTGAAGGCCTAATTAATGCTTGGGAGATGTCAAAGCTCACATGAATCATCTTTTTGTCCCTTTCTAATTTACAACAGATGAGATTATAGCAACGTCTTGGGTTTCGTTTCTAGGCTAATACCACTTTTAACAGTCTATTGCATCAGTGATTGGCTTTGTGAGTCTGGTTCAGACGAGCAGTTTCCTTCGAGTTTTCATCTTCTCGCTATTGACTTCTGTGATGTTGGTTGATGTAGATGCAACTAGGTTTAAGCCCTTTGGGACATTAGTCTAATGTTAACAGAGAAAGAAAAGAGAAGTCAGATGAAAGAAAAAAGGGGAAAGAAATGTTATTGATTTCCATCCTGGGACAAGGCTTTACAGGCATCAGAAAGGCCGTTTACAGTTCGGTTAAGTGCTTTGTAAATTGTGTACTCAATACTAAATGAGCCATTTCCATTTGCCCTGGCCACTGTAGTCATAAAAACAAGCTATTTTGACATTCCTGGCCCGGAAATGGCCTTATTAGAAACAAAAGTCAAAAATCGTCTATAATTCAACAGAATGTTGAACACAAGGCGGTGCTCATTTTCAGACTGGGTTAACATCTGTACATGTTGTCCCTTCAAAAGCATTCAACCCAAACCTGGTTAAAACCATAAAGTTAAATGTATAACGGTGGCATTTCATGTTGCAGACTAACACAAAGCAGGCGGAGGAAAATATAAATCAAACCAGTTTGATACTCTTTTGTTTGCAGTCCCACATAGTCTAAAACTCACTAAATGAAAGACCTGTGCAATTTACCGCCATCAAAAATACTGCTCACCTAGAGCAGAGGTCCAGGTAGCCCCAAAGGGCCGCATGTGGTGCCCTGGAGCCTGTTCTAAAAATGGCACCACCATCCAGTTAGCTGCATCTAAAAAGTCATTTTATGCCGTTGCTCTTCCTTTGTTGTCACATGTGCCTGTAAATAGATTTAAAAATTACATGATCTAAAATAAAGCAGAAAACTTATTTATATAACATAATGTTAAGATGATCTCTGACTCAGTTAGTTTAAAGGTCAGTGCTGGTAGCCCTTCGTATGACTCAAGTACCAATGAAGTAGCTCTCAGTTTCAAAAAGGTTGGTGACTCCTGATCTAGAGCATCTATGAACGTTCTTGAAGTGCGCAAATAATAATTGTCATGTCTACAAATTTTCCCACCAGAGCGACGGCTCTCAGCAGCTCCTCCGCAGCGGTGGTTATTTAATTGCTACTCTCTTTGCTCGGCTGCTAAGTTGAGGTCAGGTGCCACCCTGTTTCCACTTTTAGTTGGTGGGATGAACAGCGCTTGAGAGGTGTTGAAAGCCGGGGGTATTTTTTTTATGACATAACCCCACTTGAAGTGTCTTCAGGACCTGACGCCTGGCACATCTGTTGTGTTCCTCGGTCTTAATGATGCCATTTTTCTTCCTAATGTTTTCTAAGAAACCTCTGGGGCCTCTATAGAACAGCTGTATGCACCATATTCTACGTTCAAATAACGCTCTGGAGAACTATTGACTAAACAGGAGACTTATGAAGTCAATTAGTTGGAATGGTTCTACTTAAAAGTATTAGAATAAAGAGTGATGAATACATATGCACATCACACTTTTTGGATTGCCACATAACCAATAAAATGTGTAATTGTAAGAAAGTGTGAAATAGTTTAGGGTTATGAAGGCGCTGAATTAACACCAATAGTAAATTAAAGTGTGATTTAAACCTTTTAAGCTGTTTTTTGGCTTTGTAAGCTAAATTTCAGAGCCATTTGCTTTCTTTCTTGATCTGAAATGTTATCGTGAGTTGGATGGATGTGACTGTGTGACATGCCTGGTGTACATTTCAAACATTCAAACTATTTTAACAAAAAGACGTTCAGTATGACGGGTCTAGGCGGTACAAAACGTCCCATTGAGAAACAGACCTTCCATCTGATTTCAGCAGATTATCAGTATCTGACAGTCGTACCGGTCGCCTAGTGTAGCCTCCAGATAAGAAACTTGTGTAACTGAAGCAAGTCGGTGGTTGGAGGACAGGATTGTTGTGAATGAAATACTTGTAGACATCTTTTACCATGTGATGTGGCATTAAACTGTATGGCGTTGTCTTATCGGAGTGTAAACTTGAGATAAATTCTCAGGACCACTCCAACGACCACGAATGCAGACTTCTGGCGTTAACTTCAACCACTTGTTCTAAAAAGTTATTTGATAAATGAATAAGATGAACAACAGGTTAAAGGCTGAGGGTACAAATGAACTTGAAGCACTTTTCTTTCTTTTTCTGTTCAACATTTGTACAGTTTAATTGTTCAATTAATACATAGTTTTACATTAAATAAAGTGGTCTGGGCCAGAACTGGCAACTTAGGCCTTTAAAAGAAAAACATAAAATTGGCATTGGCCAATTAAAACCTGATCACTTCATGTCTAGAGTTTGTCTGTTTGTATAAAAATGTTTCTTTATTGCTGTAAAAACAGCAACAGTGATGGATGAAGATGAGAACAAGCAGAGACGAAGTGTGCTGCAGACCGGCAGCAGGGGAACAGGGAGAGGTACGGGAACAAGGGGTGGGGGACCCTGGTCTCATTGTGTGGCATCACTGTGGGCGATGGCGGCCACATCACAGCCGGAGGAGAAGGAGAGATCAAGAGCAATTGCCAAGAGCAACAGGCTTTGATAAAAATGTTGTTTTTCATGCTCGCACACTTAAGATTCATACTCTTCTCTTCACACTTGGAAAACGCCTTTCATATGTACATAAAAACTGTAGGCTAACCAGATAGAATGCGCTCCGACGTCTTCAGGATCAGTCGGTATTGGTGATGCTTGGGAGGATCGAACAGCGAATTGCTGTGGAGTCTCCCATTTTTCCAGAAAACTGTGAGGTATTGTTTTTTTTTTCTTTAATCCTAATGTATCAGGAAACAAAGTTGTGCAAATTCAGCTCTGGAGACCATCCACAATAGTTACTAAAGTAATTTCGGTTTGAGAACGATGTTGTCTGATCAGGGCAGCGCATAACAAAGCCAAGGTTGGGAATTCAGCGCCCGCAGAATAAAAGACAAAAGCTGGATTTTGACCCTTTTCCTTTTGCTCTGCGCAAAGCATTCGCAGAAACAAGGAGAGTGGACAGAGACCTAGAAACAGTAACTCTGTTGGCTGCATATAATGTGGGAAACAAGCTGATTCCAACTAGCAGGGAACCAATGGGGTTTGGGGAGAGACCCCCGCGCTCTGTTTCCACGGAAACTGCGCCCCCAGCTTGCTCTCTCTCTCCCTCTCTCTCTCTCTCTCTCGTCTGTCCACGTCTCCCTGTCTGTCTGTCTCCCTCGCTCGCTCCCATGTTCCTTCTTGGCGGTGTTGAGGAGGAGGGAGATGTGGAGGTGACTCACTGTAACATCATTGCCATGGCAATGAAGAGCGAGCCAAGTGAGATGGGAGACGGGGGAACAAAAAAGAACGGGTATTTCCACAGGTTGAGATGAGATAGAGAGGGTCATAATGAGCTCCAGATTATTTTCTTACAAAAACATTAGATTTCAGTTTTAAATACCTCTCTCTCTCTCTCTCTCTCTCTCTTTTTTAATGTGTACAATCACTCGCCCTGTTTCTGCTGCTTGTCCCAGTCTCTCTCCTCTCAGATTCATTCTGTCTCTTTTACATCAGCAGTTTTTTTTTATGTTTTTATTTTTTTTAATGCAACCTTAACTCCCTCTGCCTCTCTTTGCCCTCTGCTCCACATATGCCTGAATGTCTGTTGCTTTCCTCTCTTTTTTTTTTTTTTTTTTCTTTTTTGTTGGCCTGTCGCACGCAACCCTCTGGTCTCCGAGGAGTGTGTTTTCCACTGGTGGATTACACTGAGTCATGTCAAATGCGTGTTTAAACATGCCAAGATGCGGTGTTTATGTGATGATGATCTGCGCACGCTTTGCTGCTCTGCAGTGGGCTGGGGCAAAGATGAGCCCGTGCTGCAGAGTGGAGGGTAGAGGTTAAATTAGGACGGGGGAAGAAAAGGAAAGGTGTGAGAGTGGGAAAGAGACGTAACTGAGCTGGAGTACAGAGGAGAGGTATTGCTGGTGTGACTGCAGCGGCTCTCGTTGATCCTGAATATAACAGGCGAAGTAGGAGTCTTGCCTAAGCGCCGGTGTGGTTGCCTGAATTTACCGTAATCTCATTATAGTTTAAATATAGCAGCAGCGGCTAGAGATGGTATTTCTTCAAAACTGGCGGCATTAAAGGTGACGCCCTGTGTAATCATCCACTTCAAGACAAATTGAAGAATAGAAACTTAATACATAGGTCAAATTTTAAGTTAAGTGTAGGAAGCCGTTTTTTTTTTTTTCTTCATCCCATCCTTAAAATCCTTTGGCTCAGATTTCATCCATTCTCATCCCTACCGTACACTAAAAGCGGGGTAATGTACGGAGCGGCCGAGCACTACTCCCAGATTGTTTGCCAGGACAAGGTTCTACAGTGCTGCCAACTCCTCGGTGAGAAAATCATCTACTGGCTGTCCTAAAAGTCACTGAAAGCTGCTGAATGATATCAGGCAGATTCTCTCTTTCTACAGAGAAGGGTCCACAGTATCACCCGCAGCTGCTGGTTGACGAATGAGATCATTATGAACTTTCACGTTTGAGTCTAAAACATCTCCAGCACCAGAATAAGTTGCTAAATTTGTCACTGGTGGCTTATGCTAGAGTGGTCTGAGTACTCCATAAACATAGTGATAAAATGGTTTAGGAGGCAACTTTATCACTATTAAAATTACAGTGCTGAGAGCTCGTCATGCCGTAGCCCCAATGTTTCACCGTCTCAGCTAAAGCATGTTAGCCACCGACGCTGCTAGCATGTCCAGCTTGCATACAAAGCCAGACCGCGCAGATGATTTCGCCCAGCCTCCATCCTCAAGCTCACCACGTCATGTGCATCCTTGTCCGCTGCCTCTTCAGGTTCATGCTATGTGACTGGGCCTTGAAAACACAACAGTGCAACCTTCTGAGCACTATCAAAGGTTTATTCTAATCTCAATTGAAAAGACAAGAACGTGACATTGCTTGACGTCAAAAACCAGTCAGGGGACATTTGCGGGTGAAAGAGTTGTGACGAACCCCTGACTCCATCTCGTACCACACTGCATTATGTGGAGCAACTTGGTATGCAGCTCCTCTCCAACAACAAGTTACAGTCTTCTTTCGTCTTGAAAGGGTTTATTCTTGCATGCATTTAAAACACCCGACCCTGTACTCAAGATAAAAAGAACTTAACAAACAGAAATTCTTTTTTTTTTTGCTGCTTTTTTTTTATTGTTTCTAATGCTAAATCCATAAATAGCATTACATTCAAAGCTCCAAATTTTCAATCAAATCATTATATATCAGAATAAGTCTGTAAAATTACAACCAATGACACCCAGTCAGGCCCGTATAAAGACAATGTGGTGCCCCTGGGCACTATACCTCAAAGCCCCCCCCCTTACCCGTGCTGTCCTCCGGTCAAAAACATCAGACATAATCAAGGGGATTTCTGTAATGTAATTTACTATTTACTAACTTACACAACTACATGTAGGCATATGAGCAGTGAGCAATATTCAAATATCTCATTTTAAAATGTTGAAATCAAAAAATCTTGATTTATTTATCATTTATTATTATTGTGACATCAGTGTTCACAAAACGAATAATGCATGGTCTTTCAATAATTTCAAGTAAATAATATAACAATTTATGAAAAATATATTTTAAAAGCATGTGTCATGTCGTGCCCCCCCCCAATGGTTGGTGCCCCTGGGCACTGGCCCACTGGCCCTTATGGATAATCCGGCCCTGCACCCAGTCAGTCAGCCTCTTACCCATCCACAGCAGTCCCTATAAACCGATATCTACCATACACATATAGCTGAACCAACCCTACTGTGTCCGAACGATGGTATTAATATGTTCTTATCTGTCAAAACTCCCTTTCTTTTTGAATTGTTTGCAGGAAGACATAAGGCAGTTGTGTCAAAAACATCCTACATGTTGCACAGGTGATATTATGGGATCTTAAGTCCCAATATTTTAGCATATTTTTTCCCTCCCTCGCTGTTTCTTAGCATCATGCCTGCCGTGTCTGAAGAAGCGATTAAAAACGTGGAAGGTCTGAAGCAACTTCAGAGGTTGTTTCTGCAGGAATCGCAGTGAATGATCATGACTTGGAGCTTGAAACGGTGGCTGAACAGTAAGAAGAGAATGCTGACTTATCTGCTTGACCCCAGCTAACCTCTGTGGGTTTTTCACTGCTGCCAACATCCATATTCTTATCTATGTTGTCTCCTGTGTCTGGCCTTCCAGCTATAGAAGAACGTTTAGAACGTGGCAGCTATTTTCACTCAGTGTCCCTCTGGAAAACTCACGAGCTTTGGACTTTGAATGTGAGCAGTCTTAGGTTTTAAAACAATTGAAACAATAGAGGCGAACCAGACACAATCTCCAGACTTCCTATGATTCGATATTGTGCCGTCGCAATGATCTGCCAGGTAGAAAAGACCTTGTTAGTCCCTCTTCTTCATCTCCAGCCGTGACATTTAAATCTGCTTGTGTCGTACTTCCCCTTGCGTTCACGCCATCTCACTTATCTCCTCAGTTGTCGTGGAACTGCGTGAGATAGTAGCGGGAGAAGGGACTATCATTTTCAGCTTTGTGCGAGCATCTGACAGTGCATCAACCTGTGGCTGCCCTCGTGCTGCTCCTCACAGCCTCAGGGATGTTTACATGGGTCGATAATGATGTTCGTAATAAGGGAAACACAGCCGATGTTCCCCGGCTCTCCTTTGCCATCCCACTGTGCGGCTCATATCCCCGTACCTGCAGTCACCCGGTGAGACCAGGTAGATTAGCGTTCTGCTTCCACTTTACCAGGTAATCAGCTGGAATGTCACACAGGAGAGAGTCAAATGCTGCCGGGAGCTTTGTTGTGCATGGAAATGCGTTGCCGATGGTGATGAGGATGGCAAGGATTTGATTGGATAAAGATTCATTTTCAAATGCAAACAAAATAAAAAATAAAAGCTGAAATTATTTAAATTCTTTGCACAAGCTTAGTTTCCTCACATCCTTATCATCTTCCATTACATCTAAATGATGCAAAAACCATTTGTTAAACATTAAACCATCTTTTATTTGTCTCTTATCACACTCTAATTAATAGTTCCGTCCTATTTTAAGTGTTTCTGTTGTTTTAGAGCTACTTATGTATACTGCATGGCTGGCGCATATTTTCCTACAGTAGGAAAACACTGAAATCTAAAACTAGCTAACCTAGAAACCTTAAGCTCACATTGGATCTTAACTAATGGATTAATTTTGCTATCATAATTAATAATAGTTTACACAGTAATTTTGTTTTGTTTAGTTGACATCGTTATGATTTGTAGGGTTAAGTCTTATCAATTTTTAATATTTAGAGATTTATTTTTCTATAAATTTCAGCGGGAATAAAATATAAATGTTTGTTTTGGCCATTTACATGTATTAGAAAATACAGCAAATAAAAAATAAAAACTTGACAAACGTTTTTCCAGTCAGGGTTTAGCTCACGCAGCATCCTCCTCCTCCTCCTCTTCATCAGGCTGCTAACTTTCCAGCTGCAGACCTGCTCCCAAGTTGAGCATGGAGTACGCACAGGAGGAAGCAGGCGTTACATTTCAGTTCAGCAGATAGCAGGCTCATATTATCGGCTTGCTTTTCCTGCAACACCTTTACTGCCTCCAACATATTAGTCTTGTATCTAAAAGGCTCAAAAACCTTTTAGATTTTTTCAGTCAGTTTTGCAAGCGTATATACAGCAAGATTTTCTTTTGATGCAATATAATGCGTGCAAAGCTGATCTTCATAGCAGGTGCAAAGCAATGAAATGAGTGGAACGGAAGGTGCAAACTTTTTTTACGCGTTTGCCTTCATGAATATGCAGATCCTATGCTAATGACCAGTCCATGCAAATTTATATACCTTACACCCGGAATGTGATTTATCAAAGCTGAAACGGATCGTGGGTTTAGTACGCATGAAAGTCAGGTGCAAACTCGCACGCAAAAATTCTTTTTTTGTGGCCAGAAAGGAGGTACTGGTACAGTGATAGGCGATAGAGAGAGTCTGTGTGCACCTAAATATATTTGGACTGTCGGAAATAAAAATACCATACCACCTTTATTTATAAAGCACTTTATAATAACCAAGGTCAACAAATTGCTGCGCATTCACAACTCAAAATAACAGTAAAATTAAAATAGACAAGTAAAACACACAGACGAGCTAGTTAGAGCTAACAATAGAGTCAACCTCTCAGGATATGCAAAACTCTTCTGCAAATAGTCGCGTTTTAAGAACGCAGACAGAGAGGAGGCCTGCCTGACATGCAATGGCAGCTCATTCCACAGCGAAGGCACAATCTCTTCTTAGTTTCCGCTTGGATGTAGAAACAATAAGGAGCTGCTGGTTCTACAGTAGTAGAATAAGATGTCTGCCCTGGACCGAATAATGCAGCGGAAAGCAAACAATCTTCATGCAATTAAACCAAAACACTTGAGACTTAAACACGGTCTCATGCTTATAAACAAGAAAACTGAATATTAACCCCTACCTGGGAACAACCGGGTGGTGATTCCTGTTTCCTTTTTTTTCTTTTTAACTTTTTAACCCTATCCTCAGGTTTGCAGCTGTTTTAATGGCCATATTCAAAAGTAATTTGTAATACACCAGTATACTTTGCGTACTTCCTAATGTTTTGCGTTGTGCAGCCAGATAATAGCTTTTGTTTGTTTATCTTGTTTCTGCAGAGGGATGCAGTTAGATTTTTGGATTGTGAGTCGTAATTTACATCATTATTTACAGACCTGAAGTTTGCTGTAACCTGTAAATAGTTCAAATAGAAGATCATGGTGCAGAGTTGAGATGAGACAAGCCTTTGGTGTTTTGTCGTGTAATTTAGCTGCTCTCTTGCAGCGTGGCTAAACAGAGGAGATGTGGTATGGTTACTGCTAACACTTTTTTCCACCCTGCAACCATTTTCTTTTTCTGCTGTACCATGTAAGCATGCGTTGATTAAGAAAGGCTTCTTCGCTTGTACATTTGAGCTTGAGTTTTGCTAATGATTGAACCTGGATGTGTGTTTTCTTGTATAGCAGAGGGTCTTGACCAGGACTTCCTACCTGGAAGAGCAGATGTAGGAGCTCTTTCGGGTTAGTTGAAGGGGCTGATACCGTGCAGAAAGTGCATTACATTCGCACTAACTTTAAGATTTTAAGTTTTTACTTTCATTTATGCATTTAAATCGTCGCTTTTCCTAATAACACAGATATGTATGCGAGAGAGTGCGTGCTATGCAGAATAACAGCAACGCTCCCTTCCACCCGCACCTCCCTCATTCAGGAAACGGACTAATGGCATTTTAGAGGATGGAGGGAGTGGGAAAGAGGGTGAGGGAGGAGAGATGGAGTTCCTTCCTGCATGGTTTGTCATTTCTACATCCTGATGTACTCCATGTGGCGTACAGACTCAACACTAACCCCTCTCCACCATTACAGGCTCTCTTAAACAACTCCTTTCACACAACACAACAAACTCAGACACATGCCAACGTTTGATTTTTATTTGTTTTGCGTTGGCTTTAATCAGTATCCCGTCCCACCTCAAATGACTTTGGCCCCCGTGGGTATTTACTGACGCCAGCTCCGATTGGCGCTGTGGAAACCCGACACCCTGGAGGAACCCGCTCAGTTTCACTGGAAGTGAAGGGCAATTTCTGGAGGCGCATTTCCCTGCCGTGGTGGGCAGTGTTGATAAGCTGCGGTAAACTATTTGAATGTACCGGGTAACCTGCTAAAACTGTACTGACTTGTCAACGTTTGTCGAGCTTTTCTTACAGTTAAGCCATAATATTATTACTTTCTGAGCAAAAACTGGCATTTCAGATTATTTGTACCCATCTCAGTAATTCTTGGAGAAACCTGTGTTGACATAATACTTCCACTCAAAAGAAACGTGTTGGTCAAATTAAAAGATTACTTTAAATCTTCCTGGGGTATGAATCATTTTGGCTTAGCTATATACAGTTGTGTTTCTCAGTTTACAGCTTAGGGGGGGCCAGAGGTGTAGAAGTGGTGTTACGCTGATTCAGCTCAAACAATGTAGCTTTGTGATCATTACCGTTATAATATTGTTGTCTATGTATTTAGTTGCTCTCTTAAAAACTTTATACAAATCATTTTCCCTACACTAAAACTATTTTGAGAAATTCAGGATTAAGATCTACTTCAGTCTCAAGTGTTGAGATAAACTCAGTGCCTGATTCACACTGCAGAATAATTAGCCTGATTTTTGCCCCGACTGTTGGCGTGTCTCTTAAGATAACTTAAGAGATATTCCTGCCATGAGTGGCGTGTTCAGAGTGATCTGGTCTGCTAGGAAGGACATCAGGACCGCTCCGACTTCAAATCAGGGATATTTAACATGTTGGATTGTCTAGGCTTGACATCCTAGTGTGTGGGGTGTTCTCCCAGGACAAACGAGCATGCAGCCTGTTGAATTTCACATGTAACCAATCAGAAACTCAGGTGATGTGTGTTGTGTCGAGCTCACCGTCTGTACGAGTAAACCTGTTCTATCTACGATTTTTATCTTTACATGTGGTGTCTCTCAGGCTTTTAAAATCTGTAAATTTAGTTCACAATACTAGTTATCTTTATATTATACTCATAGGACAAATCTATCAGTAAAATTATGTTTATAATAGTATCCATCTCTATATTTATTCTGTAAAAACCCATGTCCTGTACTTATGGAACCATTGTTTATCCTGCACTTGCTGCTATTGCACTTCTGGTTAGACCTAAACTGCATTTCGCTGCCTTGTACCTGTACCTGTGTAATGACAATAAAGTTGAATCTGAATCTGAATCTGAACATCAGTTTTCAAATCATGCCGTGTGGCTTTAGAGACGACTTGCCTCTATTTTTTTAACAAATGTTCAAAGCGGTAAAAGACTGAAGCGAAAGGAAGGATGGGAATTAAAATACACTAAATTCAGCTGACTTGAATTTTGTCAAAATAACAATTTCATTAGTAAAAATTGAAGTTCGAGATGTATACAATTTCATCATTTGTGGTTGAAATGTTTAGGTCTCTAGCTACAATTACAATTGTGCTGTTATGATACATTCAAAATATCTGAAAATCCCTAATTTGTTCTGCCAAGAATGAGCTACACGATATCTGAAATGTCTTTTGCTGTACCTTAAGTCGAGTAACTCCCCAAGGCCATAATAACTTTTTACATTTCCATAAAAAGTATGTATAAGTTCATTATATTCTTGAATTCATTTTAAACATAAAAAAGCATCAACACTTAAATTGAAACTGAATGCTAATAATAGAGCTAATCACTAAGTGAATCAAGAATTAACATAAAACTAATTCCAGTACGTTTATATTATTTGACTAAAAATAAGAAAAATTCAATAAATATAAAAATATAATTGTAAAACACAAGCATGAAACTAACAACTATATGAAGAGAAATAACTGTAGATGTGAATTCAGAGGAGGAACGTTCTGTCAGTGTCCAGGACCAGAATCACCAGAGATAAACCCGATTAGAGGTTCCTGATTGGCCAGAGTCTGTTTATATTCCCTGAAACAGCCTGAAATCTGACTCAACCGCAGTTTGGTAGCACAGTCTCTGGTTTCTCGCTCTGAGGCAAATTAGAAACCTCCTAAAGAGGAACTTAGGACAACAAGACAAATATTTGATGTAGCTTTAAACAAAGATGACCCTCCTGTAATAAAAATCTATCACGAGCAAAACCGGGACGTCGTGCGTCGGTGGGCGGAATACTTCGAAGACCTCCTTAATCCCACCAACACGTCTTCCATTGAGGAAGCAGAGCCTGAGGACTCTGGGTCGGGTTCTCCCATCTCTGGTGCTGAGGTTGCCGAGGTTGTTAAAAAGCTCCTCGGTGGCAAGGCTCCGGGGGTGGATGAGATTCGCCCTGAGTACCTTAAGGCTCTGGATGTTGTGGGGCTGTGTTGGTTAACGCGGCTCTGCAACATTGCGTGGACATCGGGGGCAGTTCCCCTGGATTGGCAGACTGGGGTGGTGGTCCCCCTATTTAAAAAGGGGGACCGGAGGGTGTGTTCCAACTACAGAGGAATCACACTCTTAAGCCTCCCTGGTAAGGTCTATTCGGGGGTTCTGGAAAGGAGGGTCCGTCGGATAGTCGAATCTCGGATTCAGGAAGAGCAGTGTGGTTTTCGTCCTGGCCGTGGAACACTGGATCAGCTCTATACCCTCAGCAGGATTCTTGAGGGGGCATGGGAGTTTGCCCAACCAGTCTACATGTGCTTTGTGGATCTGGAGAAGGCATTCGACCGTGTCCCCCGGGGGATCCTGTGGGGGGTACTCCGGGAGTATGGAGTACCGGACCCTTTAATAAGGGCTGTCAGGTCTCTGTACGACCGGTGTCAGAGTCTGGTCCGCATTGCCGGCAGTAAGTCGGACTCGTTTCCGGTGAGAGTTGGACTCCGCCAAGGCTGCCCTTTGTCACCGATTCTGTTCATAACTTTTATGGACAGAATTTCTAGGCGCAGCCAAGGTGTTGAGGGGATCCGCTTTGGTGGCCTTAGGATTGCGTCTCTGCTATTCGCGGATGACGTGGTCCTATTGGCTTCATCAGGGCGTGATCTACAGCTCTCACTGGAGCGGTTCGCAGCCGAGTGCGAAGCGGCCGGGATGAAGATCAGTGCCTCCAAATCCGAGACCATGGTCTTGAACCGGAAAAGGGTAGAGTGCCTTCTCCGGGTTGGGGAGGATGTCCTGCCCCTAGTGGAGGAGTTCAAGTATCTTGGGGTCTTGTTCACAAATGAGGGGAGGATGGAGCGGGAGATCGACAGGCAGATTGGTGCAGCGTCTGCTGTGAAGCGGGCGCTGTACCGATCCGTTGTGGTGAAGAGAGAGCTGAGCCAAAAGGCGAAGCTCTCGATTTACCGGTCGATCTACGTTCCTACCCTCATCTATGGTCACGAGCTTTGGGTCGTGACCGAAAGAACGAGATCCCGGATACAAGCGGCTGAAATGAGTTTTCTCCGTAGTGTGTCTGGGCTCTCCCTTAGAGATAGGGTGAGGAGCTCAGTCATCCGGGGAGGACTCAGAGTAGAGCCACTGCTCCTCCACGTCGAGAGGAGCCAGTTGAGGTGGCTCGGGCATCTGGTCAGGATGCCTCCTGGACGCCTCCCTGGTGAGGTGTTCCGGGCACGTCCCACCGGGAGGAGGCCCAGGGGAAGACCCAGGACACGCTGGAGGGACTATGTCTCCCGGCTGGCCTGGGAACGCCTTGGGATTCCTCCTGAGGAGCTGGCCCAAGTGGCTGGGGAGAGGGACGTCTGGGCCTCCCTACTGAAGCTGCTACCCCCGCGACCCGACCCCGGATAAGCGGAAGACAACGGACGGACGGACGGACGGACACGAGCAAAACCACTTATCTTTTGCAACTGATTTCTGCGCAGAGGTGATCAATCATGATTTGAATTCAGCCGAGCTTCTCAGTAAGTCTCATTAAAAGGCAAAAGTGGAAATAAATTTTCTTTTTGATTCAAGCCACTTGTTTAAACACAGGGAAAGAAAGACATTTCAAAACAATTTGAAAAGAAAGAAAAAATGCTTTCTAATTCAGGATTTCCCACAGTGCTCTTCTAGGAATAAAAAAATGTGCCTGAGGGCTTTTTGTAAAGTGCCTTAGGGCAACATTGTTTCAGTTGGTGCTATATAAATAAGCTGAATTAAATTAAAGTGTCCATTCACAAACTAACATAATCATCCTTGTTGGAAGTTATAAATGATCATGAATTAATTATCGATCGTTTCAAAAGTTTGCTGAGTTGTTGCTTAATACGCACGCTCACTTTAAACGGCATCATAACAGGCATCGAGTCAAAAAAACAAAAACATTTCACATTTCCTCTTACAGTTTGTTCCATGCAGTGATTAAGAAGCAAAGACACAAAACTTTACGATCAAAAAAAGAACAAGTAAAAGCTATTTAAACAGAAATGCAACGGCCATCTATTTAATGCCGACTTTTTCAGCCGTCGTCAGCAGTAATCTGACCAATCACAGCCTGGTCCTCACATTGCTGCTTGGAAAAATTCTCACCCTGGCACAAATCTTGCTGATGACCCCTGCAGCAAAACTTTAGTAGTAACAAACTCAATTTCACTGGAAGTAGTTTTTTTTAAATTTGTTTTGTGATTTTCTTCACGTTATAGAAGCATTTTTGTTGACATTGGTTTTATAATTAGCTCTATTTTAAGCCAATCGCATCAGTCAAGTTTCAAGTTTTGCTCTCTTCTGCTTTTGGTTTCTAGCTGAACAATGGATGTTGGATAGATATGTAAAATAATACAATGCACATAGGGCCGATTACAGCAGTGGCAGCGTAGATTATGCCTTCGTTTAAGGACCAAAATATAGGAGGCAGACTTTGACCAGGCAAAAGCACGTAACATCGTCTGGCCCTTGATTTATTTTTTTTCTATGACTCTATTTTTTTATTTTTTTTTTATGCATGATGTAAAGTCAGTGATACTATAAGAGGCCAATATATGAGCACAAAACCGAGATCGGCCTGGTTTGTGTTCTCGTGAGAGATAGAGGAGTGGAAAAGAAGACGGCGACCGACACAGGTGGAGACGGTGAGGGAAGATAGACACAGACAGTCTTTTGAGATTCCTCCCACGCTCCGCTCTCAGTCTCTGCAGTATTGAATGAAAATGACTCCCCACCTTCACACACACACACACACACACACACACACACACACACACACACACACACACACAACCATTAAGCACACACATCGAGGAGGACTTTATCTGGTCACGTATAGGGATAGAAGAATTTGTAAGTTATCCCATTAGGTATTACTGTGCCGGTGATGTGATGGGATTAGTGTACCATGAATGTAGTATAGAGAAAACCTAATGAAGTTGTAAAGTGACGAGCTGCAGTGGTGTAACATTCAATAAATAGAGTAAATACAGGCTTTTGTTTTAGAATTCAAAGTGGCTATTTGAACACTTTTTTTTTTTATCCATATAGGCAGATATTCCCCTTTAAAAACAGCTCATGAGCTCATGTGGGAGGAAAGTAAGTTATTTGTGATTACAGCGCTGGATACATTTATGTCTCTAACAGGATCTCGGTGCTTGAACAATTGTTTTTTGGGTTTCACCACACCTATTCCAATGTCTTGGGAAAGCACTCATAACCACGTTTTGACACAATAAGACCAAAAAATCCAAAGAGTTTTATTTGGATTTTATGTGATCAACACAAAATAGTGCAAAACATCTTTATGTGTTATTATGGCCTAGTTAAAGTTCAGACCTAATTTCAAACGACATTGTTTGGGAAGGTTTGAAAATGAATGTTTGGCAGGGTCTGTCTAAGCTGGAGCTATCTTTGAAAATAAAGCCCACTTGCTGTGTGAAGTTGGAGCTGTGATTGCATATAGGTGCTGGTTCTACATTGTGCTGGGCCCAGTGGCCCTGAAGCATGGCGCACTTTTCAAATTTGTAATTGCATAATGTTCTAAAAACCCACGTATCGTTTCCACTTCCGTCCTACATTTGTCCGTCACATGCCATCCCGGTGAAACACGCTGAAGACTGCGGTCGAAGCGTGTTTGCTCAGCGGCAGGCGCTCCATATGCTGAGGATGAAGTCCTTGACGCATCTGTCCCTGCTTGGGTTCTCCGCCCTCGGCCCATTTGCTGCATGTCTCCCTGTTCTTTCTGTGCACTTTTTCTCCAGTCCAGCTACCGATGAAGAAATGCCACTGGTACCACAAACCTTAAATAAATAAAAAAAGATTGTGGTTGCAATATTACAAAATGTGAAGAAGGTAAAGGGGCGTGCATACTTTTACAAGACAAATAACAGTCCAAGGTTTAAATACTCCTAGACGTTTTTTTTTTCCTTTTTGCATTTATTTTAACTGGTCTTAAGCTATCCGCCTGGGAAAATGCAACATTTTCTGTTGTCTGAACAATTATTGTACATCCAGTTGTGTGGCTGTTGTGTTCACAAGTATATGTCTTGTTTGTATCTCGCCTCTGAGATGGTATTTTGAATAATTTATGAGACAAACCTTTTTTTTTCCTTTTTTTTTTTTGCAAGCAGGTGTTTATCTGAAAACAGGCCGTTGTATCTGCAATGCTTTGGATTTTGTTACAAACAGCTTTTGATTGGGAAAACCGATCGCAAGCGTTATTGTGTACAACGTTGCACAAAATTGCAGATCAGCTTGTCGTCAGAAGTGTTTCGCTTCAGGCAAGATGTTGTGGTTTTCTCTGGGGGAATGGCCCAGAGACGGGAAACCCACAAGGGGAGAGCAAAGCTTCTCGATGCAGAGTGTAGAGAGAGTTAAAGCAGTAGGCGGAGGAATTTGGTCAGATCACTTGGAGGGGGCTTGAAACGACTTGCCTCATTAAAAGTAATGAAGTGCAAAAAAACAAATAGAAGTTAGTTTTCATTTAACAGCTTTGGATTTAATTTGTGAACAATCATGGTTGGTAATGGTCGTTACAGTTTGCGCACAAATTGAAAGTGCAGTGAACTCGATCAGCTCGAGTGTGTGATAAAAATCTGCAGCGCTGTTTTAATTGGGTTTACCTTTGCTCCGAGATGCACCTAAAGACTCTTTACCAGCGTCCTGCGGTGGTGATCTGTCCAGCTGCCCTCCTGCCCTCCGCTCCTGTTCTCCTTCCCTCTTTGCACTTTTTTGCTCACACGGCCAACGCTCATGTGAGAGAGGTGCAAACCGGTGGACTCGTTAACAGTGTTTAACAATCTGTGGGCCATTTGTGTTGACAGAGGTTAAGTGCTATAATGGCCCAAGCTTGGCTGGGAGTTGGTATTTACGCAGACCTGGCAAACAAGAGCTTAACAAGTCAAATTCTGACAATGATTTTGGATGAAAAACTGAAGCTCTCTAAACAGCGCTGTGTTTTGATTGATTCTCGGAGTGAAGCTGCATTATTGGCATAGATTATATTACGTCTTCTATTCTTACATTTTCACGATTAACATAAAAAATAAAACAAGATAGACCCTTAGATGACAGTGTTCTAGTGTTTATTTTACATAATTACATATTAATGTGTCTTATTTTAACTGGCTGCAAGACAATTTCCTGGTTGATTAGAAGCAGTGCATGTATAACAGATGTATTATATTCCACAAAACCTTAAAATACACTCAAATATTTTTTTAATTACACACAACGGCCACCTGTCACTACAGCGTTCTGTTCAGGAAGACCCAAAAAAACAGCCGCCACACCAGAAACATTGGGCATTTAAAAACGTAACCTCTCAGAGGTCCAGGCCCGCATAGATGAAGGTGGCTACGCAGCCTTGTGTGTATCAGAGATGAGGTTACAAATGATCTGCTGCAGTCAGTTTGAATAAATCAATCACAATGTTCTGGGAACTTATATTCTCTAACATTTACAATACATTTGAATAAGAATCTGTCTATATTGAGTTAAACTTCTACGACAGTTTCTGAAAAATTTGTTTGTTTCTGAAAATGTTCTAGATGTTGTTCATTTTACAGTGAAGCACCATTTTTCTATATATTCTTGTTATGTTTTCCATTTCTTTGCTGCTATAGGTACATTTCCCTTCTAAGGGACTCTCCTCTCCCTGGTGCTGTGCCGTGTCTGCACCTCGTTAGCACATCATCGCCAGCTAAAACTCACAATATAAAACCTGCCTTTTTTTTTTTTAAAACTGCACCATTTGCAAAAATAATTAGCCAAGTATAAAACTTGTTCCATGTCTTGTTGTTGCATCCTGAAAATGTAACATTAAAAACCCTGTAAATATGTATGTACAAATGAGTCACTGCCATGTTCAAGGCCTTTAGGAGGTGCAAATGCAGTGAGTCATATTTAATATATTAGAATATGCATTCTGATTAGGCTTGTTTGTCAGATTAAAAACATATTTTAGAAGCAACAACCTTTATTGGTCTGATGTACTAATCTAATCTCAAATGCCGTGTATTCATTTTAAGTTTTAAGAAGAAAAGTCATCATAATTAACAGAATTAAAGGCCTGAAAGCATTTGTGTGTAATTCATCTATATTTGGTGTCACTTTGTAAATTGAGTTGCTATTTCATTGTAATTGTTGTGCTGTGTTCTGAATAAAAACTGTATTTATGTGGTGCTTTTATAGTTAACATGTCAGTACGAGCTGGTGGACTGTTTGCAAACAGCAATAACTTTTCAGAATCACTAAAAAACATAGTTTTACATTGCGGTTATTAAACATTTTGGTAATCTAAAGTTGTGAAGTTTAACATCTAATCAATGGTCAAGCATCTTTTTTGTTTATCTTGATATTTTAGAGCATTTCTCCACTAATAGAACAGATGTGAGATGATGAAAATTTGTGGCCTTTAGAGGCTCTAGGAAGCCACTTTTCTTTCAAACTCATTAAAACGTTAAAGTGAGTAAAACACTTTTGCTACAACGGGAGGGGGACATTACTAATGTTCTCTTCCAAGCAGGTGAGAAAGCAAATTAGCCCGCAGTGCTGACTACATTTGTTGGCATGCCTGGTAAAGATGCATAAAAAGCCTTAAATGAAATTCCTCTTTTATTGCAGAGGCAGAATTTGAATTTCAGGAAACTTTTTACTTAATTAATTAACTTTTAATTTGAGCGCAGTTATTAATTTGAGAAAATAAATCTCCCTTAATTGAATATTTGTTAGTCTCTTTTTAACAAATATCACTTGTGGCACTGCTGATACCTCTGCTGTCAATACTTTGAACAATAGGACACCAATTAGGCACTTTCATTTACTTTTTTTTTTTTTTTTACAGTTGTATTCCTCTCTAAACAACCATAATAATACATTTTATTTGAAGGCACCTTTCTCAGCACTCAATGCCATCATACTAATTCACAAAAGAGAAACAACAATAAAATAGATAAAATCACTTGAAGGAGCCATGAGTTTTTGAGGGTATAATACGGTCTGTTGTGCACTGATGAAACCGTGTGAATGTCAGAACTTAATCCCAAAGGACCTGCTCAAGGGCGGTCAGCTTTGTTGCTTTGCTCAATAATGGTCAGACCAGAAAAAAGTTTATCTTTCAACGTAAGTTATCTTCTACGTAATTCATAATCTCCAATTGGAGCGCAACATCAATCAAACAGCCTCGACCGCGGTCCATTGGCTTTGTATTTCAGCCCCACCCTGTGGAATCGTAGCCATCCTGATCTCGCGAGCTTTCAAGGTTTCACTCGCAGATCAGTCTGGCTACTCTCCGTTAAAGAAAATTTGGAGCCGTTCACCAAACAAACGTCCAATCAGCGTTGGCTTTGAGGCGGGTTGAGGTGTGACGCAACGAGAAGCGCGACAGTTCAGTCTAAAGAACATGGCGGCTTCAGCCGATGAAACTAGCGTTAGCGTGGCTATCAAGCAAGTTTTATCGGAATTACAGAGTATTTCTTTGCTGATCTAACGAGCCTTTACCTGCAGCAGCAAGAGTAGCTTGGCTTGTGGTTGTGTTTTCGTCGTCGCTCTCTTACGAGCGACGACGATGCATGTTGACGAGTACGTCATATGCTTCGTTGATCTGATTGGTTTATTTGGTCCTTCTATCACCAACATAGGCTAATCAGCTAACCAGTATTTTCGCCCCTTCCCAAAATTACTTCAACGGAAGGTTTCCAGATGGATATGCGGAGCAAATACATCTGGCGGAGTCAGATTAGTGGAATCGTGCCGCCAGGTTAAAGCCTTTGGTCAGCTTGGCCACACCTGTCCAAAACCCTGCAACACAAACGGATTTGTGACGGAGTGTTGTGGGGAGAAGAGAGATGCGTGGATGGAGGGGGGAAGGGGTGTGGGGGTGCGTTTGACCGATTTTCCAAATATGGTCGCAGCCAACCAGAGGGCAGTCAACTAGGTAAAGCTGCATATCATTACCCCAACCGACCCTTTTACCGAGGAGGGGCGTTTTGCCTGACAAAACACCAAGCTGACGTTATTTTTTTTAAATTAAATTCATCGGAGAATTTACATATGCAACAATTTCCAACTACTGTGGTTTATACAGTGATGTTATGGCACCTTTTGAAAAGACAGGGCCATGTGCATCAGATGGAGTAGGCAGTCAAAATGAGATGTTTTGAATTGTGATTTGAAATGAGGGAGTGAATCGATGTTTCTGAATTGGGACTTCTAGATCCTCCAGCGTCCTGGGTTTCTCTATTATAGTCCCCTCTCTGCAGCTCTTTAGGTTTCCTGACAGATTTAGGTCTATGAAAGGTCCAGGTGGTTGAATTCATGTCAAGGTGAAAGTTCTCTGTGTTGATTTGAAAGACCCTGTAATGACATTGCTTTCAGTTTTCTGGTAGAAGTCACCAGATTTCCATTAAAATCTCCTGGTATTTCAAAGAGGTCATGATGCCATGCAGTCTAGCAACGTTCCAAGGGCTTTTTAGGAGGAGAGACGGTGCATGGTGGTCAGATCAATGTGGGTCGTCATCTAGTGGGGAGGCCAGTGGTTGAGAGAAACAACACTCTGTGTCACGTCCTCCACTCCAGCCAACCAGAAATTCAAGATTTACTATTTACAATTAGAACCTTTGTTTTAATTAACCGAAGGACTCCCACAATTGTATCCATGCAATAAGAACAAACCAGTCCACTACTTCTGCTGGAGTTTATAATTTCTTCTGTACCTATCCTCTCAGAAGATCGAACGTGTCGCTGTCTCATCGTCGCTTCTTGTTGTTGCGGCTGTTTGCATTTTTGTGTGGTTGCTGTATTTAGAAAATGCTGCTTTGTCAGCAGGTCAGGTAGAGGTTTTTTTTCACCCCCCCCCCCTCCTCCTTCAGTTTTTCTGGTCCTGCACAGACTTTCTTCCACACGCACGCATACCCTCATAATCTCCTTTTTGTCCTCCTTTCCCTGCCTCTTCCTCTGAGCGTGAAGGCAAACTCAGCAGACCTTCGGGCTAATGGGGAGCCAAGGCATGCTGGGTAATCCACAGTGCATGAGAATGGAGTGGGAGAACAAGAAGAGGGGGGGTGGGGGGGGGAACTCAACAAAAATCATGATGTTAAACACTCCACCAGAACACAGACGCGCGCACAAAACCCGAACCAGCTAACCGAATCCAGCCTGCCGTCGCCGAGCCAACGGAGGCGCGCGGTGTCCTTCTGCCTCCATCTGTACCCTCGTCCGCGTGGACAGACGCAGGCTACGCCATGCCGCCAGACGACTAATGACGACGAGATGAGAAGGAGGCAGAGGGAGCAGCGAGCGTGGCGGGGTGGGGCAGCGGGAGGATACCGGAGTGTCGTCAGGCTGCTTTTATCTGGGCTCTGATTAAACCTCGTTCCCGTCTGACCTAAAAAGTCAGCTGGCGGAAACTTCAGAGGCTGTGGGGGTGAATTTCACCAGAGCCCTTTTCGTCCGGCCGTCACAGCGAGGCGTGAGATCAGAAACAGCAGATACAGATAAAATTGAACTCGCTCTCCATATAGTTTCATGGAGATTCGTCTGTGCTTTCTGCCCACGTCTCTGCCTATATGTCTGCGTGTCTCCTGCCCTCTCTGCTCCTGAATAGGATGTGAGAGAGGCCAGTGCTCGGTGGTAACGCAGGGTTAGTAGCACAATACTGCAGGAAGCAGTGGAAGGGGGGGGCTCTGCTGAAATGATCCAGCAACGCCCGTCTGGACAAGCACAACAACAGAAAAAAAAAACAACAAAAATACAATGTACAAAAATAAACCTGGGCATTGGTAGAAACAGGAAACATCCCATTAAGGGAGAGACAGCCGGAAAGCTACAGGGGAAGACCCTCAGGCTGCGTATTCCTTTTGCTATTTAGCTGTTGGGGGGGGGGGCTCAGTTCAAAATACTTGTAAAAGGTTCAGTATGTGATTATTTAATGTCAAATATTAGAGCTGAAATATCCAAATAATTGACTAGGCAATCTAAGCACTCAAGGTTACTATTAACAGGCTTTCAAGTGTTTTTTTGGTCTTTGCACATATAGACACTTCAAGCCGTGCCACAGATTACCTATTTAATTTCAGCCAGAACTTTAACTAAATAAGTCTACCACATCTATATGTTAAGACTCATGGGACCTGCTGGAAGGTGAATGTCTACCCCAATCCTTGGCAGGATTTTCCTGTTTTTAGCTCAATTGATCTCACTGCAAAAAGTAAAGTGCAATTTTCTTGAAATTAGAATATTTTTCTTTGATTTGAGCAGGTAAATAAGACTATTTGCCAATGAAATAAGATTTTTGCACTTAAAATAAAAACCAATTCATCTCCATCATCTTATTTCAAGTGCAGGATGTCTAATTATCTTATTTTAGGGGTAAAAATACTCATTCCTTTGGCAAATAGTCTTATTTAGCTGTTCAAATCAAGGAAAAATGTACTAATTTCAAGAAAATTGCATTTATTTTTAGTTCCCTTTTTGCAGTGCTTTTTATCAACTCTGACCAGTTTTCTTATCCGTGCTATAAAAAAATCTTCGCCATAGCATGATGCCAACAGTGTCGTGCTTCATAATGGTTAGGTTCCTCTCATGGTGATGTGCAGTTTTTGGTTTCTGCTTCACATTGCACTTTTCTTCTAAGCCAAAGGTTCAGTTTTATTCTGACCAGAACCTTGTCTTTCACATGTTTGCTGTTTCCCCTGCAAGGCTTGTGGTAAACTTTGGGGAGATTTCTTACAGTTGTTTCAAGAATGCCTTTCTTCTTGTTACTCTTCAACAAAGGTTAACGTAAAGGAGGCTGAATTTGTGATTCTGGTGAATGGACTGTTTTGGTTCTGCTTGACCAAGCTGCTGCCTTTGACGCTGTGGACCACAGAATTTTAATATCACGTTTAAATCGCTTAGAGAGCATTCAGAAGACGACACTTTAGGTCTTATCTGGCTGATATGTGTCAAACGTTTTAGAGTCAGGACCACCCTGTGCTCCTCTGTCATGAGGGATCCCACAGGGCTAGGTTTTAAGGCCACTGCTTTTTTCCTTGTATTTATTTTCTCTTGGATCCATTCTTGGATGGTATGAAATTGCATTTCTCTTGAATGACTGTCAGCTCTATCTGTCCCTAAGGACGGCTTTTCAATCAGACCACTATTGAATTGCTTGGAGGATATTAAAGCTTGGTTGATCCCAAACTTCTTAAATTCTGATGAAAAGAAAACAGAGGCGATGTGGACCAAGTGGACCCTGTAAGTCCACCACTGTTGATTTGGGACCCCTGACTGCATATTTTAACACAAACTGTTACCCATTTGGGTTTTAAGTTTGACGCTTATTTTAAATTTAACAATCAGATCAGAGTAGTTGTAAAGTCCTGCTTCTATCATTTAAGGCACTTGGTAAACATGTAGTTTTTCCTGTCCAGGCTGCTTTAAACAGTGATCCATGCTTTTATTTTATTCTGCTTAGATTACTGCAAAGGACTTTATGCTAGAGTGAATCAGCCCCTTGCTTTTGCAGCAGGAATGGGTTCAAAACACAGCTGCACGTCTTTTGACTGGTACTCAAAAAAACAAAGAGATCACCTCGGTTCTGGCCTCGCTTCACTGGCTGCCTGTTCATTTTAAATGTCTTATTTTGGTTTTTAAATGTTTGAATGATCTTGCCCTGCCTTACCTCTCTGAGCTTCATCAATCCCCCCCTTATCTTCTTGGTTACTGACAGCAGCTCCTGCAGGTATCAAGGTCCAGGAGGAAGCTCTTAGGAGGCAGGGCCCTCTCTGCTTTTGTTCCTTAATTGTGGAATAACCCATCCCTGCATATTACAGAGGCTCCTTCACTTCCTACTTTTATTTTTTATCCTCCAGCTCTAGCCACCAGTGAGACTTAAGTTGAACTTGTTTGTTTTAAATTGTTTTTATTGTATATATCTGTTGTCGTTGTTTTTTTTTAAAGTTTTAGGTCATTTATATATATATATATATATATATAAATATATATATATATAGGGGTATTTAAATATAGAGGTATATATGTTTGTGTATGTGTGTGCTTGTAATTTGTAGTTTTGTGCAACACTTTGTTTCAGCTGTGGCTGTTTTAAAGCCCTTTATAAATAAAGTTGGTATGGGATGGTATAAATATAAATGCACTTTTCAGATTCCTACTTGTCCAAATTTTTAAAAACCATTTCCACTTCCTTTACAATTATGCTCTGGTTTGTGTTGTTCTATCACATAAAAACCCTACCCAATAAACTACTGTACACTGAAGTTAGGGGTGGGGTGGTGGGGGGTTTATTGTGACCACATGTGGGAAAAATTCAGGGGGTATAAATGCCTTTGTGAGGTACTCTAGTTTTTTTAGCAGTATGTTGTCAAAAATGGGTTTTGAAATTCAGTTTTTTGTGTTTGATCTGTTCAGAGCGCCGCAGCAGCTCCCAGCCCCGTCCTCGGTAACCTTCCCCCAGGAGAGAGCATGCCAGTGGGGCCGGTCCCTCCAGGATTCTTCCAGGTATGCAGTGTACACATCATTTTTATCTATTTCCTAGTAAGTATACTCCATGGTGGCCCCATTTCTCCTTCTGATGGCATGTGAACAGATACGTCTTTACTCATACTTTTAATGTATGGCTGTCTTACTAAATTAATACAAGAAAAATGTAAAAAATTATAATCTTCCCATATTTTTGCTTTTTGTCACTTTCTGCAGGTATGTGTTAGTTTTAGATCATAACTCTTTCAGTTAGCACTCCATGAAAGTCTGTTTTGACCGACTAAAGCAAACAAAGGGAAGAGTGAAAAGGCATCTGCCCATGTTTGTTTCATAGTATACTTTAATTTAGTACACTTCTTTCAGGATGACACAGACAACTAAAGGAGGTAATAACTTTTCCCTTTAGTGTAGTCTCTGGGATTTGTAGTTTTCTGAAACTTTACCAGCACAGAACAGAAAGAACCTTCGTATATAGTCTTCATTTCTTTATGTGAGATGGTAAACCACATGCTGAAGAGAAAACGGTCTGGAAGTAGGAATAAATCCTAGCACTTGCAGCAGTGCGTCATGTCCTTTCTGAATGACTCTACGCCTGGTGATTGATTAACTGTCATTATCAGTCAAATTCAGACGGCAGCTTCCGACATCCGAATCAATACCCTTCCAAGAAATTCCCCACTCCTGCATTCAGAAAATCAAACATGGGTTTGGACAGAAGATCAGCTGCTAGTATGTAGAGAAGGATTTATTCAGATTTATCAGTAAAAGAAAAAAAAGCCTTAATATCTACAGAGTTTGGTTTGGTACTTGTGTGCATTATTACCAAGGATAATTCACATTTTATTTCATGTGTTATTTCTACACTTTCTTTGACTGGTTGTCCTATTCAAACAAAGAGGACTGCTGCACTCTAGTGGCGCGGTGTAGCATTGCTTCCTCTACCCTGCAGAACGGCCTTTATGACCACACTGAGGCCACCACCAGCCCTGCAGCGCTCAGTGCAACATCAGTCACAATGAACCCGCTCCAAGCTGCAGAATGAGAAGGCCCAGACGCTCACTGCCAGAGCCCAGACAAGTAGCTAATGCCTTGACATTGTTAGCAACAAACATCATGCTGGGTTGCCTGGGTCGTCTTCGTCCAATGAAATGTTGAATTCTCATTTTGCTGCAGACAATCAACCAGGAACTCCACTCTGAGTTGGCCTGTATGTTATCCTGTCTTATCCGTTCTCTCAACTCCCTTTATGGATAATTGTCCGCTTGCTTTGACAACCGACGCTGGTTCGAGTCATCCTAAAAAGTTTCTGTATTTATTGAAAACCTGAAACATTCAGATGCTTTATCTGCCTCTTCTTATAGCCCTTCATGTCACCTCGATACCCCGGAGGACCCAGACCGCCCCTCAGACTACCCAATCAGGTGAGTTTTGCTCTGACGCCTGCAGGTCCGAGCAGATTAAAAAATAAGCGGTGGTGAAACATAGTGAAAGAAATAAACATAATTTTTCAATTTAGTTGCAGCTGCAAGCATCTAGAACTGACATTTTCGTTTACCAAAGAGCTCAAACTAGGTCAGATCGGATGGAGAGGGCCCATTTTCAAGACCTCCTACAGATCCTTTAGTGCTAGACTTAGACATCCTGTCTGTAAAAAGGAGCGCTACCGCAGGTCATTCATTCCTGCTGCTATCAGATTTTACAATGCTGCACTGTAACTGTAACTGTGATCATAACTGTAATAAGTAATGTGCAATAACTAATGTGCAATAATCTAATTAATACACTGTACTACAACCCGTGCAATAATCCTGATGTAGTGACTTCTGCTGCTATCAACACCTGAACATAAGTCAGTACACATGTATGTATGTATGTATATATGCACATATATAGGCGTAGGTACGTATGTATGTAGGCGCATAGATATATGTATATATTTAAGTATATAGATATGTTTATATATATAGAGAGACCACTAAGAATGTAAATAAGACATCATATGCCCATTCCTATTTCCTTTTTTGTATTTTTTTGGTATTCCTTTTGATCCATTGTATATATGAAGATTCACTGTATATAACTGAATGCACCTTCCCTACTCTGCACCTACTTGTATGAGCCGATGTGACGAGTGAATTTCTCCATTTTGAGATCAATAAAGACCATCTTATCTTATCTTATCCGTAATTTGGGCCTGGACTTTGACCTGGCCACTGTAAAACACTAGTATAACTGGTAAACAGGATAACTTCCCCTTCAAATATTTTGTTACCTCTTCTAGCTCTGCGATTAGCTCCATCTACCTTCCCATAACCCTGTTCAATAAAAGCATCCACATTGTGTGGTGCTCTTGTTCTGACGCTGGGTTTTACAGTGTGCAAGGTGTGTTACGTTGATGTGCAGTGTTAGTTTTTCACCAGCTTTTTGTTCAACACATCCAATTTCATCTGACCAGAACACTGTTTTTTATCTATTTGCTGTGTCTCTTACGTGGCTACGGGAAAAAGACGTTCTAATTGCGACACTGCAGGTCACATATGACCATCGCTTGAAACTTCTCCACAGAATGATTTATAAATGATTTTAAAATGCTCACAAGCAGAGGTGGGTGGTAACTAGTTACATTTACTTGAGTAACTTTTTGAACAAAATGTACCTCTAGGAGTAGTTGTACTGCACTGCACTTCTTACTTTTACTTTTACTCTAACAGGTTTTCATTTGTAAAAGACAAAAAAAAAACGGTACCACTTTACAATAAAGCTCCCCTTATAGATGGCTAACAAATAGTTTATTAATATGTTATTAATTCATTTGTAAACAATTTATCACACATTCATAAGTGTTTATTATGAATTAATTTAGGGCAGGTAAGAGAAAACTGACCAGTTTCTTGCCAAATAGTGAGCCCAATCTATATATTTTATCTAGAGTTGCTTATATTAAACATTTCAGACTGAGTTACTACCTTTTAAGCAAAAACCGGTGAGTTTTGTCTCTTGCTCATCCTTAATTAGTGCATAATAAACACTTGTGAATTAGTTATAAAGTGTTTATTAATTGTTTATAGATAATTAACATATCTATAAACAATTTTTTAGCCATGTGTAAGTGGAGCCTTATTGTAAAGTGGTACCGAAAAAAATTATAATTTACTGTGTTATTTTCCCTCTACTTCTCCGAGCTATGCCACTCTGTGTCGGTCTGTCGCATCCAATCCCAGTGAAGTACATTGAAGTTTATGGTTGTAGCTCACAAAACATGAGGATGTTGAAGGGATCTGGACACAATAAGTAGACAGTCTCTGTGGCAGTGCCGATGATGATGATGTGTGGATGCTGTTCCCTCTGCAGGGTCTTGGAGGAGTTCCAGGTAGCCAGCCCATGTTGCCTACCGGGATGGACCCCACAAGACAGCAAGGTATTACAACACGCAACGCTGGCATGGCTGTACCTCTCTGTTCCAATATTTTCTGTGAGAAATGTAAAAACCAAAAGCATAAACACTAAAGTTCCCTCCCCTGTGAATCATACCTGTATGCACCTGTACTCTAGGGTTCTTCACGGCGTCGCAAAACCTAAATCACCCGACGATCTAACAGATAAATCCACTAAGGTTTTAGAAAGCTGCTTAAAAAAACGTTGAACGAGCTAAAAGCTTGCTTGACTTAAATTAAATAAAACAAACAGAAGTGACGGCGCTGCGCTGGCTGGCAATATTTGTCACCACAGTCAGCGCGGCAGCAGGTTTATGTTACTGGAGAACAAAACTGGCTTTCATAGCTGTGCAGGAAGGTTTTACACAGGACTCTCAGCTACGGGCCCAGCTTTAAATATCAAGTTTTCTAAACCTATTGGAAGATTTTATTAAAATGTCTTAGAATGGTCCTATTTTCTGATTTCAGACGAGTAAATGTGAAAAAATGACATGATGATGTTTTAGAGACTGCAAGTTTAGAAGTAAATGATAATATTTTTAAAATCTTTCTAATCTGACAAATCTTTAAACTTGAATCAAAAGTCTCAGATTAATTAAATTCAATAAAATTGTATTTGTATTGTGCCAATTCATGAAACATGTCATCTGAAGGCACTTTCCAAAGTCAAATTCAATCAGATTATACAGACTGATCAAAAAAATTTCCTATTTAAAAAAGAAAACAGTAGATTGCATCAAGTCTTGACAAGCAGCATTCATTCCTATGAATGAGCGTAGACCCACAGGGACAGTCATCTACATTGTCCATGGCTTTGCTGCAATCCCTCATACTGAGCAAGCATGAAGCAACAGTGGAAAGGAAAACTCCCCTTTAACCGTATTAACTGTAACTGTCTGGGGGTATGACTATGGTTGATGTTTCAGGGCATCCAGGCATGGGAGGGCCGATGCAGAGGATGACGCCACCTAGAGGCATGGTCCCTCTGGGGCCCCAGGTATGGCACAACAATCAAATGAAGGGGCTTTTGCAAAGCAATGTGATTTTGATAGTTTTTTTTCTCTTTTTTTTTGTGCTTAAGAACTATGGAGGTGGAATGAGACCCCCACTGAATGCCTTGGTTGGTCCTGGGATGCCGGGTATGAGCATGTGAGTGGTGGACACATAATTACCTAATACGAATGCACTCCTACACGGTCCGAGGCCTGCAGAAGTTTTTTGATATCAGAACAACAAATTTTTTGTGTTTTATAGGAATGTTACGTGATAGACCAACACAAAGTAGAGCATAGGTAGGAATGGGAAGGAAAGTTATGTTTTTATTTTTCTGCACATCTAAAAAGTGATGTGTCAATCTGTATTCAGCCCCCTTGAGTTAAAGCTTTATAGAGCAACATTTTGACATTAGTGTCTCTACCAGAGACTGACTTTTTTTTTTTTGCCGGTAGCTCAGTCGAGCTTCAACGGATATCTTTCCAGGATTACCCTGACTTAAACTGGATCCATCTTCCAAACAACGCTGAGCAGCGTATATCGCTTTCCTGGATGCCTTTTTTTCAGAGCGATGTGCACTTCTAGTTTTCCTCCGAACGACCGAAGGTCTTTTGCATGCATGTCAGAGGTTCACTTTTGATGTCCTCTGACATGATCGCCTTTTTCCTCATTGCTGTTGTGTCCCCCGATCGGCTTGTGTGAAAACGGATAACTTGACTCCTTATTCAGGCTCTTTTTGCCCTGCTTTACAGTTGAGGAGACCAGTCATGTCTTGCAGTTTTTCCACAGTATTTCCATTTTCTGATGATGGGTTGAACCTAGCAGCGCCTCCCCCTGCTTTAAACTGCTCTGCAGCTTTCTCTCTGACCTGTCTGCTCTGTTCCTTGGTCTTCATGATGCTGTTTGTCCACTTCTGTTCCCGAACGAACCTCTGAATGCAATTGTGCTGGATCTTATTCAGGGGTGTCAGTGTAAAAAAGGGACTAAAAGAAAAATCTTTTTCCTGCTGCTTCACAATAGTGTCTACCACATAAAATTGCGGTCGCAGTGTGAAAGAAATGAGAACGGGCTACTGGCATGAAGCTGAGGAACGCGGTGTCGCTCGAGCACATCTTGCTCTGCACTTCAAACTGTAAATCAAACGGGACGTTCTCGCTTGAAGAACAAAAAATAAAACCACAGGTATCCTAAATCTGTCCCCACACTCAGGCTTTTACTCTTTCACTCGTTATTGACGTCGGACGAGGCAGTTGACCGTCCACTATTTTATCTTCTTTTGTTGGAAGTCCTTTTCTTTTTCTTTTTTTTACTCGTTCTTCCCACCACCTTTTCCTCTGGCATCAGAGGATCTTGTTGTTGCCAACTCTGACCAGAAGCAGCGAGGCCAGCATAAAAGCAGAACACTGACGGGTGTGTGTGTGTGTGTGTGTGTGTGTGTGTGTGTGTGTGTGTGTGTGTGTGTGTGTGTGTGTGTGTGTGTGTGTGTGTGTGTGTGTGTGTGTGTGTGTTGCAGGGGGCCTGGTGGTGGGAGACCTTGGCCAAATCCTCCAAACTCAAACTCTGTAAGTCTTCCAACACAAAGGCCCATAAAAAAAAGTTTTATGTCTTACTTCATCAATTTAATGTTTTTCCTCTATTTTTTTTTAAGACCCCCTACTCGTCTGCATCTCCAGGCAGCTATGTGGTACGTATAACACAGGTTAGACTGCTCTGCGCTCTTCGAATGACCCGCAGCTTGTTCATTTATGCAGTGAAACCAAACTTTTTTTAATTTCAGGGGCCTCCAGGAGGAGGGGGTGCGCCGGGAACTCCAATAATGCCAAGTCCAGCAGGTGAGCCTGATCTTCCCCGTGTGTTTTAGCGCTGCATGTAAAAGATCCTTACAAGGCAAGGCAAGACAAGGCAAATTTATTTATATAGCACAATTCAGTACAGGGACAATGCAAAGTGCTTTACATGATTAAAATATAGAAAATTAAAACAGAATAAAAGCAAGTAGGAATAAAATGTAGATAGAAAATAGAACAAAAAAGTGGTGATTCAGTTAACTAGAACAGTTGAAGGCAATCCTAAACAAATGTGTTTTTAATCTTGATTTAAAGGAACTCAGGCTTTCCGCACCTTTACAATTTTCTGGAAGTTTGTTCCAGATAAGTGGAGCATAGGAACTAAATGCTGCTTCTCCTTGTTTAGTTCTGGTTCTAGGTATGCAGAGCAGATTTGAGCCAGAAGACCTTAGTGGTCTGGAGGGTTGATACACTGACAACAAGTCTAATGTATGTAGGTGCTAAACCATTTAGGGATTTATATACTAACAGAAGTATTTTAAAGTCTATTCTCTGAGATACAGGGAGCCAGTGTAAGGACTTTAGAACTGGGGTGATGTTCTCTACTTTCTTAGTCTTAGTGAGGACGCGGGCAGCAGCGTTCTGGATCAGCTGCAGCTGTCTGATCCACTTTTTAGGCAGACCTGTGAAAACACCGTTGCAGTAATCAATTCTACTAAAAATAAACGCATGGATTAGTTTTTCCAGATCCTGCTGAGACATTAGTCCTTTAATCCTAGAAATGTTCTTCAGGTGATAGAAAGCCGACCTTGTAATTGTCTTTAGATGCTTTTGGAGGTTCAGGTCTGAGTCCTTACGGTTTCTCCCCTCACTCTGTTAGACTCAACTAACTCCGGGGACAACATGTACACCATGATAAACACGGTCCCTCCTGGTGGAAGCCGACCGAACGTGAGACCCTTTTTTTTTTTTTTATCTTTGTGACAGTAACTTGTTATATATAATGTCAGCGTTTGATGTATATTTCACTACCTCTGCTTCGGTGTCTCCTGCCTGCTGTCGGCTCAGTTTCCCATGGGCGGAGGCAGCGACGGTCCGTTGGGGGGAATGGCTGGAATGGAGCCGCATCACATGAATGGATCTTTAGGTAAAAGGACATGCGTCGTGCGTAAATTCATGATCATGTTTGTGCCTGATGCATCATATAAAGGAGAAAATCCATGCAGGGTTATCACAGACTGTCTTCTCTTTCAGGGTCGGGCGATATGGACAGTCTCTCCAAGGTCAGCAAAGCTTTTCATCTGCCTGGAGGTTGATGTAGGGAAGGGGGCGGGGTCTGGCTTTTGAAATTGTAGTTTTGTTTAAACGTGTTTTGCTGCTCACAGAACTCTCCTGGTAACCTGAGTATGAGTAACCAACCCGGGACACCCAGGGAGGACGGGGAGATGGGAGGGAACTTCCTTAATCCGTTTCAGAATGAAAGTGTAAGTTATCTACTGTTTTGCGGGATTTGTTCGTGTTTGCCTCTCATCATTTTCACTGAAAAAAAGGTTGAGAGCATATTTTAAATAAGCTGCTGCATCGCTTTCAAAAGTTGACGTCACATGCTACCGCTAGGCTACAGTTTCTTTGAAAGGCCTATGGCTGCCTGGCAGCCTCACCGTGATGGCAATCATCCACTAAGTACCTGAATTACAAACAAGATGTGGCACTTTGATTTGCTACCATTAGTACCACCAGGACCCCGCTGTCTCTTTTTGCCAAGCTCAGCAGCTCGTGACTTGAGCTCTCAGGTTGCTATAGAGAAAGTTTGTTCTGGGATCGACTTGGAAAACTATTCAAGCTCCCTGAATTTTCTGATGTTACAATTGCGAGCTTTAATCTGCTTTGTTTGGATTTTGCACCATAGACCGACACAAACTAGCGCATCATTGGGAAGGGAAAGAAAGAACGAAACATGATTTAAATTTTTTGTAAGGGCGTGGCATCCATTTAAATCAAGCCGCCCTCAGTCAAAACTTGTAAAACCCCTCTCCTGCTGTTATGGCTGCAAGCGAGCTAAGGTATGTATCTCCTTTTGCACATCTACGGATTCAATTTGCATTTCCATATCCATTCTGCTCTGTGAACATCCCCAAACCTAGTCAGGTTGGATGGAAAGCATGTGTAAAGAACAGCTTTTAGGTCTTGATTTGTGTTTTCTTACACATGAGTATGCCTCCATCTGGACCTTCCCACTGTAGCTCTGGCCGTATGTTTACCATCGTTGTCCCCCTTCAAGGCGAACCCTGGAAGACGGTATTAATGGGGATGAGGGATTCAGGGGGGTTTACTGTTTGTTTTCTGCCAGACATTGGTTTCTATGTGTTGGTCAAAAGGTGAATGGTGAACAACATGTTTGTTGTGTCCCTGCATAACGTGCATAAATGGCCCTATCAGCAGATTCTGCTGCCTGAGCAGAGTTTCACTGCAGCTCCTCCAGAGGGCATCTTGCCTGCTACCCAGCCGTGTCGTGGTAGGTCTGCAGTTGTGTTGCAGGGGGGTGGGGGTCCTTTCAGGAACATTGACAAGGACCAAGCAAGCAGAGATAAGGGAGGGATTGGAGTGTGACGTTGAAAGCTTGACCTACTTCCCAACTTTCTCCCTGGCCCGGCTGCTGATTTTCTTGGTCTTTATGATGCTGTTCGTTCTCTAATGTCCTCCAACAAACCTTTGAGGCCTTCACAGAACAGCTGGATTCACACTGGCGTTAAATGACTGCAGTGGGGTTTTATGTACTATGGCTTTTGAAGGAAATTGGTCACACTGGATGTTACCCCGTGGTACTTGGGTAAAGAGGGCTGAATTCAACTGCGCACTGAACATTTGTGTTGATCTGTCGGGCAAAAAAATCCTTGAGAATTGCAACTAATTTTTTTGAATGTAAAAGGTCACCATGTGAAAATGGGGATGAATGTTGGCAAATCCTGGCTTCTTATTATACATGGATGCAACGCTTACACTCCTCCTTTCTTGTCTTATTCCAGCAGTATTCTCCAAACATGACAATGAGCGTCTGAAGACTCGGGAAGCAGGTTTTTCTCAGTCCCCCGTTAACCTGTTTTGGGGGAAATCGGGAGCAGAGACACATAATCTGACATCGTTTAGGCCAGTGACTCCTCGTCCGCCATAGCTGCGCCACTTCCCCCGAACCCTCTGTGGTTTCTGCCCATGGCTCTTCTCTTCAGTTTCTTCAAAGTGGTGACTCTGCTACCTTCATCAGACTGTACAATGGAAACCAACTGCAACAAGCCAGAGGAGAACCCTTTGTATATTTACGTCCGGTGTGCATGGAGCAGTGTATGCACATCCAGCAGATAACTCTGACCAAATGCATTCTACTGAAGATGAATGACAAGAGCCCAGAGTATCCAGAATGTTTTTTTTTTTAAATAATTTATCCAATTGTTAAACATGTTATCAGATTTTTATGACAAATTCCCTTTTTTTTATTACTACATAAAGGCAAACCCAGCCCAGTCACAAGCCTCTTAGCCTTATTTCAGTCTTTTTGCAGTTATTTAAGACATAATTGTCAACATCTGTGGTCGTCTACACCATTGAAGCCAACTATGTTGCTTTATTTTATTATTTATTTATGTTTTGGAGAAGCATTTTTTTTTGTCTATCCTGAACTCATCCACAAACATGGCACACATCTTTCAGTTTGTCTCAACAAAAGAGGTCAAATAAGTGAGGCTTAGAGTCGGCAATGGTCCAAATTCAGATTTGAACACACTCTTTGAATACAGTTTTTGTAAATATAAGCAGTTGAACAAAAATTTAAAACTATTTTAAAACCATCAAGTTGACCTCTATGGTATGGTCTATGTTCTGTTTTTGGATTAGTTGAGTTGTGGGAAACTATATTTGGAAGAGAGCAGCAAAGACAATTGGTTGCAGTTTTCACAAACGTCCATAAGTCAGTTTGTCAATTTCTTTCCAGCCAAGGATAATTTGCCTCTCTGTGTGTTAAGATGTAAACAAATTGTGATGTAACTCATGGGTGATAGGCTGGCAGGGCCAGAGTTTTCCCTCTGTACGGCATACCTGCAATGTGACGTTTCAACAAGCGTCGGTAAGAATCAATGTTTTCTTCTTTTAGCTGAAACAACCAGAAGTTGCATCATTTTCCCCCCTTAGTTGTGGATTCTCTGACCTCTCCTACTTTGAATATGGATTTAAAGTTTCCCTGAGTCTCCATCCTGGAACCACAAGAAGCACAGTGGGTCTAAATCTCTGAATCCAGCCGAGACAGACGTTATGGATGAACGGCAACGGGCGAACTCAAAAAGCACTGATCACTCCTAAATAATTGTCATCCGGATAAACTGTGATTTTATTATGATTTAAAAGTTGATTGGTACAGAAAGCTAACAGCTTGTTTTTGATTTATTATTATTATTATTTTTAAAACAAAACTTTCCAGTGCCCATGATTGTCACTATGTACAAAGGTCAATATTTGTGTGAACATGCTCGTCTCCCTTCCAATACTTCAACATGTACAGGTTACAAATGTAGCTCCTCTCTCTTCTATGTGTATTTGATGTAATTATTATTTGAATATTAATCTGCAGAGAATCACTGATATGGGAGGGAAAGGACTGATGAGCCACTATCACACCTGAAAGGAGATATTTGAGTCTTATTTTTTTTGTGTTAGACTGAAGCCATAAGTGGGAGTACAAGAAGATAAGTTTGTAAATTAGATCACCTTTCTGTTTTGTGACGCCATGTGGGACTTCATTTGTGATGTGTTCATTTTTTCTCTTTTTTATTCTTGTATTATGTTTTTGTAAATAAGCAGAGAAGTTTCATGGGTTTTGAATTTACTGGTATAAAGCTTCTCTTCCCTTACCCATTTGTGTCTTCTTAAACATTTTAGCTACTAATGAGAATTTAAGTGAATATTTACACTTTATTTGCAGGTTGTGTTCCTTTCAAGCTGTGCATCAGGGCTCAGTTTGGTCCTCGCCTTATGGTATCTGGTATCTAAGATCTGAAAACTACTAAAGATCGATGTTAGGACAATATTTGCTGCTTAGCCATAAGAGCAGTGCTTATCTAAATCTAAGAGCAATAAGCTGACATGCAAAAGGATACCAGTGATACCGCACGCTGACAAGTTAAACATGGCCATAGAAACTGACAGGAACACTATAAAATAAAGAATACACTGGGTAGCAAATATTGTTTCCCTAATGATACAGAAATACTTGCTTCCAGTTACCATGCAGAGATAAGGTACTTTAAAGGCTACACATTATTTTAAAGTTAGTTAAAGCGGTTATTCAGATTGTTCAGATGAATCAAAATTCTGTTAAATGGATTAAATTTAGCACTTTTCCTGTCATAACCCTAACCCCACACTACATATGTATTACAGATGCGTACCATGCCCAGATATGGTATGAATATCAGGGTATGGTACGCTTGGGGTTATTAGGTACCTTGCTCAGGGGCAAGTTGACGCGTGACAGGGGAGAGCTGGAATTGAATCCACAACCTTCTGATTGCAAGATGACAATCCTCTGAGCCACAGTTGCAACCAGCCATTGTTTTACCTGGAGTAGCTCTTGTTACATTACAACGGGACATTTTTGATGAATAAAATCTTCCAGCAATCTGCCAACAAGTTCATGTACAGCACTTTGAATCATCTTGCTACTGAAAAGTGCTATATAAATAAACTTGCTTTGCCTTGCCTTACCCAGTTAGATCATCAGGAATGCACTGTTACATAGTAAGAATCGATATTCTCTTGTTTTAGCTAAAACACCCAGAAGCTGCATCATTTTGAGACATGGCTGCAGGATTGTATCCCCAACTCCAACATCTCTCTGCCCGGCATTCAAACAATAGCGCCAGTCGGAGATTTGAAGACTTGCAGAAGCAAAAGACATGAGTTAGCTGTGTTTGTCAACAACAAATGGTGCAGTCCAGATATCCAACTATCAGTGGTACATTTTTATTGATATATTACCTTATTAAGGGTATACATTCTGCCATAAGCTGTTGCTGACTGTGGACAGTCATCAGTTTAGTTGTTGCAAAGCTACAAAACCAACTTCTCAATATCTGGAGATTTTAACCACTGCCTTCTCTCTATTTGACACTTCCAAAGTTTCAGTAGTTTGGCAGCTGATCCACCTGAGCAAATACAGTTTGGTTTTATGTCAAATTTAGAGATGCATACAACGTGTCTGCAAGACCTGCTCTGGCAAGGCATCTCTGTGTATAAACCCCCTTGTTCAGAGGAAGTGCCCAACACAACTGAGGAGATGGTCAAAGGAAGCTGAATAACTTCTGCAGGGATCTTTTGAAGCTCCAGACTAGAATCCACTCTGAGAGCCAGAAGGATCTGCAAATTAATGCCATGATTGAGGACGCGACTAATATTTCTGTGGATAACACCTTCCCTGGAAGAACAGCGAGATGCTTCACCTTTAATAAGCTCTCAATCACCAGTGAAGGAATAGGTTTGAATAAAGTTTTAGGGAGGGGGGTGTTGTGCCAGTTCAGACGTGACAGAAAGCGGTAACGGACTACGTTACCCATGATGCAATGTGGTCAAAATGGCCACCAACTCATGTGGTCAAAATGGCCACCAACTCCCATCACGCAACACGGCAAAATGGCCGCCGATCAAGGAAACAGCATCAATTCGGGACGTAACGGACTGCGTTACCCATGATGCAATGTGGTCAAAATGGCCACCAACTCCCATCACGCAACACGGCAAAATGGCCGCCGATCAAGATAAGGTTGCTATAGTGATGGCTATAAAAGCCGATCACACACGATGAGCTTCCTTCTTCCCTGGCTTTTAGCCAACCCGAGAAGACACGCACAGCTGATTCCCACGCCACGTGTTCGATTGCTCGCTGGACCGAGATTTTTCGACGCAACGGTTATTCCCTGCTTTATAACAGGAGGTCGACTTAAATAAGTACTTTTAAATTCCCTCTGATCAAAAGACTGAGAGACGCCGCATCTCCCAGTGATCGAAGAGGACCCCGCTTTTGTCTGGCCAACAAAGCGACTGTTGAACCCGGAGGAAGAAACGAAGCAGCTTCTTCCCCGTCCCGCTGCAGCCTGTGGACAACAACGCTCGTCGAAGCGCGTCCAGAAAGCCACACTCGGAGCGTTCCGGACCAGCCCCGAGGCAACTCAAAGTAACGGGGTTTTTCCCCTTTCATTTCTGTCTCACCAGCAGGGTGTTTAGAAGTGCCTGGGCAGGCGGTAGAACTTTGTAGGTGTTGGTTAATGCTTTTATTCCACGACGAAGTTGGAATTATTTTGCTGAACATTTTCTTTGTACGTGCATGCATTTTACAATTGATTTGCTGTGTTGATTTGTGATCCATCAAGAACCCCGCCGTGGGTTACCGATTTATCTCTTTTCATCTTCTTCCCTGCTTCCCTCCTCTCTCTCTTTTCGCTCCTTATCAGTTTAATTTCTTTGTCCGAGCTCAAGTCGCGGGCTTTGCTTTAAACTCCTAGTTAGCCCCCCCCTCTCGAAACGAGGCATTGTCCCATCAGCGTAAGCGTGGTTACGTTATTAGGACCTCCCCTCATACGTCATCGTAGCAGCCATCTTGGGAGGGTCACGTGTATCTGGACTGTAGGTAGCTTAGCTGAACTAGCTTTGTGTAAGACATCAAAGCGTCCAGTGAGATTCCCGAAGCTGTTCTGTCTGTCAATGCTGATACGTGAAATGCCGATGTTTCGAGGGCGGTGTTAAACAACTTTGAGTTAAGTTAAGATCTGCTAACCGCTCATTTTAATCCATTGTTTATTTTGTTTTGTTCTTTATTTCCACATATATATTTTGCATGTTTTAGTTTAGTAATGAGTAAGAATTCCAAAGTTGTTTGAATCAGAGAATTACTGTAACAGGGAATTGCTTTTGGTTCAATAAAACCAACGACTGCGGAATAGAAATTGTTTTGTGTTCAATCCAATTCACAGTTGCATGGGTATTCAGAAATCAGAGCTAACCTCCTTTGGAGTTAACATCTGACATTAATACAGAGACAATATCATTGGATGGTGATAAGGAATAAGGATTTAAACTCTAATTGCAGTTACATTGGGGTTCTCACAGCCTGCTGGATAAACCTGGTCGGTTAACAGTCCGACCTGATCATTTATTCCAGCATAAATGAGTTCATAACAGAAAGTTAACTAATGCATTAGTGGTATAAATACTTATAAGCTTATAGCTAACATCACCACCATTTGAACTATATTTGTTATAGCGAAATTTTGAGTTGAATGATTTATTATTTAAATTATAATACCAAATTATAATTATAATAATAAGCATATTCAACCAGCTTATGGCATAGCATAAATTGGCTTTTCCCGGTGTGGGCTGGAGTCTACTTATTGGCGTTCCTTTAGACTAAATCGAATAACCAGCAACTTATGAATTGAATGAACACAATCCATATTCCAGCATTTTGACTGCTCACCTTGCCAAAAGGACTATTCAGTCATAATTGATTAAGGAGGTATCATTACTAAATATATACGTGTTTGTGGTGGTTTGAGGTTGTTAACCTGAGGTTTGAATATTGATTTCTGGACTGGAAGTCAGCTAGATTGAAATACACAGCAGCCAGCGTCTGCTACTTGTCAATCAGAGTCTGTGTCGTGTTCTGCTTTGAAAAGAGAGACCCTGCCTCCATCTGGTGGCCAGGATAGGTAGTTGCAGTCACGGTTTTAAAGACAGCTTAGATCGCTCAGTGTCCCGGAGGGACAGTTTTGAAAGTCAGTTTCTTTAAACTTACCTTACGGTTACGCCCCTTTGTCTTTTTAATTTTATTTTATTCATTTTTTTTTTTCTCTTTCCTCCCTTATTCCCCTTCTGCTCATCATAAGTGGTCAAAATTGAGCTGTGATTTTGAAACTAAGGTTGCAATTTAGCGGTTTTTAACTGTCATTCTTTGCCACCTCTGAAGCTCCAAGACACTGCTATTTTCCACACATGTGTAGAGCACCTGTTCTGAAATAACTTACATCACAAACAAAGCCACAGCTTTATCATTTAATTACTGGCCGAAAGGTTAGTGGTCCATGTCACTCAAAGTTAATATTCTCAAAGTTAAACAAGCATATTAACCGTTCCTAAAACTAAGGAGTTGTAAGTCGCAGGGTTGATTCTCCCCTGCGCAGCCTAATTAAACGCACGTATTTGAACCCACTTACTGCAGTTAAAGTGCCAGTCATAGTGCGTGTTTGCTGTTAACAGTTAAAGTGAAGCCACTTAACAGTTGTTGTTAGCAGTTGTTGTTTAGCGCTGAGCTAAATTAAAGTGTATGCGTTGTTACCTAGTGCTAAGCTAGAATACAGCGTTGTTATTTGTTGTCTGTTGTTTAGCGCTGAGCTAAACTACAGGTTGTTACCTGTTGTGTTGTTATCCATAGCTGACAAAGAATGGATAGTAGCGGTTCTTCAGCTGAAGGAGCTGAAGGTCCAAACCATTCCATTGGAATGGAGGCCCAGGATGTCATTAGCTCACTGCTTAAAATGACACCGGACGAACAAACCCGTCTGAATCAGTTTAGCATAGAAGACTGTGAGAGGAGAATTCAGGAATTGGTGGAGGAGGTCCAGAGCAAACCTAAACATAGATTGGTAGCAGATGTTTTGGGTGAATTAACTGCGTTATACCACCGAAGGTTAACGCTAGAGACCGATCTGCGTAACAGAGAGGTTGAGATGCGGATCGTAGCTGAGGAAAGAATCAGGGAGCTAGAACAGAGAAGTGTTCAGGGCAGCTGTCATCTCACAGAGGAGCGAGAGGAGGATCACATTAGCTTGCAGACAGAAGGATCTGAGTGTGAGAACTCCAAAGGAAAACATGGAGATCACACCTGGAGGACATTAGATGAACTGGGCCCCCAGACACCTTCTGAGCGAAGGGTAAGCGAAGGTCAGGCCAGATATAGCAGTGTGATACAGAAAGAAATGCCTAAACAACTTACGGTGGCAATCAGGACTGATCCACATGATGTAAATCATGGGAAAACACCTGCTTCCCACCTGATCCCTGACACGGCTCGCTATGATCTTTTCCCCCCACCAGGGCGACGAGAGCACCGTTCCTGGGACACAGGGGAACCCCACTCCTCTGAACTGCGTCCACAGACAAGAGTTCATGACAGGGAGGGTCCCCCGGCATCCCACGAACGGCCGCCTCCGCCAGGTAGGTGGTCAGAACTGGAGCCTCCCTCCCATCTTGGTTACCACAGGCAAGAGTCGTCAGGAGAGGACTCAGATGGACCAGCTCCGATCCCTGAACAGGGACTGCGGATGCGTCAACTTGAGTCCCTGGCCCGAGACATAGAGCGTTTTGATCCTAGCAATACAGAATCCACCATTGATGACTATCTCAGAGAGGTAGAGCGCTGTCTGCTAGACTTATATAGCCCCTCAGCTCGAGAAAAGTTGAAGCTTATCTGGAAAACCACGTCCAGAAGTGTCCATGTTTTCATAGAAAGCCTCCCTCCAGCTACACGTGACCGTTATTCAGCTCTTTGTCAGGCTTTAAGAGAAGAATATTCGGCGTTTACAGACCCAGCTTCGGCCACTCTTGGAGCTTTTGCAATTCAGCAAAAGAGAACTGAAGCACCAAAAGAGTACTACCGTCGCTTGCGGGCTGCTTACTTTCAGGGACGAAATGCTCCCGGCTTGGAGGAAGACCACACTTTCAAATCTTTGTTCCTCCATAATCTTCATGAAAGCGTGCGTTATGAGGTTACCATGCATTGTAGAACCAAGAAACTTACCATGCAGGAAATCAGGAAATACGCGCAGGTGGCATGGGAAACACGTGTCCGGCCCAACAAAGGAGCCGATAGTGATAAAAAGGTTCTGCAGATTCAAGCCGAACCAGAAAAGAGTTTAGGTCTGGAGGGACATGAGATGCCTCCCTTCAAACCTAAAACTAGATTTGGTCCTAAGAAGCAACATGGTTTTGAGCCGCAGCAGAAGAAAGCTTCCCAGGATAGGAGAGGTCAGCATGGCAGCATGGAAGGTGAGAGGTTTCAAAAATGGCACAGGCCGGACCCAGCTCGATACGGTAAGCAAGCTGACAGGCGGGAAAGGTCGAAAAGCACACATGACCACAAAGGCTGGAACCTGCACATGGAGGAGTCAATGAGAAAGGAGATGGAGGAGACTTTTCGCAGGTCGCTCGCCGAAACAGTGCATCAGATCGCGCCGCAGCCGTCCCAGCCATCACCCAATCCTGTCGACCCTCCAGGTAAGCCAGGCCCAAAACCCCCGCCAGCATGACTAGGCGTGGAGCAGGCTTCCCCTTCTAACAGAGTTTATCTGATTAAGGGGGGGGACCAACCGAAAATTCACCAACAACCTTCTAAGATCCCATCAACAGGTGATCAGAAAGCCCCTTTTCTAAGGTTTTTAGGTGAGCTAAACCATCATGAAAATGCACACCGCTTATACTGCTCGACAATTATCGGAGGATGTGTAACTGCAAATGCTCTTTTAGACACGGGTTCCGAGATCAGTCTAATGTGCTCAGATTTGTTTGATGAGGTGACCAGAGCTATGGTGTCTTTTGGGAAACCGTTCCAGGTGGAGACCTGTAACGTGGGCATCACCAGCTACACTCAGGATCAGTCATGCATCACCAAACGGGCGTGGTTAGACATCACTTTCCGTGACATGACCCTGGTGCACCCCATCTACATATGTACTTTGGACACAGAACCTTTTCTTGTGGGTCAGGACCTGTTGAACAGGTTAGCCCCACTCATTGACTGCTATCATGGTCATCTTTGGGCCCAAGTAGGGACTCCCAAGCCCCTCACTTCTGGAAGTGGACTGTCCGTCCCTATCAACCAGGTGACATGCTCCGAGGAGCCCAAAGAACTTTTAGCACCATTTCTGCCTTCCACAGAGCCGATTTCCAAATCCTCTGACACACCCCTGCTTGAGCTGAACAACCGATCAGCTTACCTTTTAGTGGAGAATCCAACTCGCATGCCGATCCAAGTGGTGGCGAAGAAACCTCTTGGGGTGCTCATCGAAAGCTCTTTCCACAACTTTGAGCTGAGCATTCCCGTCATCGGAGACCTGCCCTTATCCTTGACCGGCAGACAGGACTCTCGAGACACCGTGTTTGCCTTTCCTTCCAACATGATCCAAATCAGGCGACATGAAGCTCGGCCTGCTGGATCCATTTGTGGTGCAACGCTTGAAGCTAAAGGAAATCTGTTGGTGTATGCGATAACAACCAACCCAACAGAACCAGCACCAAATCAACCAGGAGACCGGGACTCACCCACTGAGCCCTACCCTGGCTTCGAAACAGAAATCATGCAACAGCTGGAAAAAGCTGATGCACTGACCACTGAAACAGAGGAAACAGCACTTAAGGAGCTGTTTTATGAGTTTCAGCCCATTCAGCCCAAAGATTCAAACGAACTTGGGATCACATTGACACACGTCCATGACTCACCAGTAGGAGAACACAAAAGCTGCAAAGCTAATCTGAAAACTCCCCAACGGGTGACGTCCCGGCCTTCAACGGCCCAGGAGTATGTACAAGGCTGCTTAACCTGCAGCCAGTTACAACCCACACGACCACTAAACCGAGCCCTGCTTCAGCAAAGGGGGGTTATATTTCCGTGGTCACATTTGCAGACTGACTGGATCGGTCCAGTCCCCGAATCGTTAAGAGATAACAAATATCTTTTGACAATAACAGGCAGTTTCACAGAATGGGTCGAATGTTTGCCGGCACCGAATGACACCGCTGTCACCACAGCAGCCCTGCTGCTAAATCACGTTTTCAGCCGGTGGGGCCTTCCCCTGTCCATCGACTCGGACAGAGGAACGCATTACACGTCAAACATTATGACCGTGCTTTTCAACATGTTGGGCGTGGAAGTTAAATTCCACATCACCTACCGCCCACAGTCATCCGGACAGGTGGAGCGAATGAACTGCACCGTGGTCAGCATGTCAAAGGAACATGCCAGCAGCCATGACGGGGACCGGGATACAAAGCTTCCTCTGGTCCTAATGCTAGTCCGCTCTACCTCACCATGCTCCACAGGGGTGACACTTTTCCAGATGATGACAGGAAGGCAAAGGACACTTCCCCTGAATCTCATCTACCAGCCCGAAGACGTCAGTGTGACAACCGTCTACACGGCACACCAGTGCGTCACTGACTTAAAAGACCGTCTCCGAACGACTTTCGCGTGGCCTCGAAAGAACCTAGAAGCCAGCGTGCAAAGTCCAGAGTACAAATGGGTTCATGCGAACCAAATTAAATCGTCCACCAAACTCTCCTCGCAGGGAAGGGAGCCTAACTCCGCCCCCGCCGAAGAGAACAATGCATAGCATTAAATAGGACAAGTGCATGTTCAATCAGGACACTTTAAACATGCACTAAATAAAGCAAGTGTCCATACATAACTTCACGTCTATAATTTCACACTCAGCCATAACACCATGCATTGCTTTGGAAACGCTCACAGAAGTGGTAAAGAATGACATGATGTATACTCAGGTTGTTAGAGATTTAATGCAGGACCTCACTCGAGAGGTTAGTTCATCCATAAATAGCCTTGCTGAAGGACGGATTCCTCCGTACCTGGTACCAGTAGATTTGGTTGAAAAGGTTCTCAAATCTGCCTCTAGTGAAACACTGCAACCACCACAAACGCACCTGGCGTACAGCCTAGGTAGTGCAATTCCAATATTTGTAAATCCTGACAACTTGGAGATAGGATTTATGCTAAACCTTCCCATCATTGAAAGAGCTAATGTGTATAGGCTTAAATCAGTATTGAATGTCGGTTTTTGGCAAGGTGAGACCCACGTACACCTACAAACTCCCTCAATATTGGCCTATCATGATGCTGACCCCAAACTTTATTTAGTCCCTAATTTGGATTTGTGTACCAAAACCAAAGACATCCACTGGGTATGCCCAAGCAACCCATTTATCAGAGATTGAAATAATAGATGTCTTTAAGGGATACAATTTCAGCATTGATGTCGGCATTGAAAGACAGCTTTTACTTGCAGGCACGCAGCTGATTAAATTCAGTCTCACTCCATCAGAGTTGAGCTCGGTCCCTCTGCTTCGCTTCCCCAGAGCTACAGAGTCGACCGACACTCACATTATGACCATTATTGTGGTTCTCCTTGTATTTGGATGGGCCATCATTACTGCGATGGCGTATGCAGCATACAAGCAGATCAAACAGTTGCAAACCAGGGTTGACGCCCTCACCTTTGTCGCTCCCAGGTTCGTAGCACCAGCTCCTTGAAGGCCATAAGCTGATTAGACTACGAACCGCTGTCTCTTTCCTTTCCCCTTTTCCCTCTCTCCTTTCTTTGGTTCAAAGTTCAAACCTGATGACCAATGAATGTATTGACGATGGTGATTGTGAAGTTTGCATTTCTTTTTTTTTTATTACTTTATTGTTGCCTTATTAGCCAATAGAAATGACTAGCTATAGCTTAGTCCTGCCCAGGCTAGGTCACTGACCCAGGCACAATGAATGCTTCGTTTTTCCTCCTCTTGGATGATGAACTGAACTGCATGGATCCCAATGGACTACTAGAAAGACTATTAGGTTGTTCCACTCATGCACAACGGATTTTCGTCACGCCAGAATGGACTTGGTTGTAGCTTTAAAGACTGTGACCAGCATCCCACTCTTCAAAGCTAAAGGGGGGTATGTTGTGCCAGTTCAGACGTGACAGAAAGCGGTAACGGACTACGTTACCCATGATGCAATGTGGTCAAAATGGCCACCAACTCATGTGGTCAAAATGGCCACCAACTCCCATCACGCAACACGGCAAAATGGCCGCCGATCAAGGAAACAGCATCAATTCGGGACGTAACGGACTGCGTTACCCATGATGCAATGTGGTCAAAATGGCCACCAACTCCCATCACGCAACACGGCAAAATGGCCGCCGATCAAGATAAGGTTGCTATAGTGATGGCTATAAAAGCCGATCACACACGATGAGCTTCCTTCTTCCCTGGCTTTTAGCCAACCCGAGAAGACACGCACAGCTGATTCCCACGCCACGTGTTCGATTGCTCGCTGGACCGAGATTTTTCGACGCAACGGTTATTCCCTGCTTTATAACAGGAGGTCGACTTAAATAAGTACTTTTAAATTCCCTCTGATCAAAAGACTGAGAGACGCCGCATCTCCCAGTGATCGAAGAGGACCCCGCTTTTGTCTGGCCAACAAAGCGACTGTTGAACCCGGAGGAAGAAACGAAGCAGCTTCTTCCCCGTCCCGCTGCAGCCTGTGGACAACAACGCTCGTCGAAGCGCGTCCAGAAAGCCACACTCGGAGCGTTCCGGACCAGCCCCGAGGCAACTCAAAGTAACGGGGTTTTTCCCCTTTCATTTCTGTCTCACCAGCAGGGTGTTTAGAAGTGCCTGGGCAGGCGGTAGAACTTTGTAGGTGTTGGTTAATGCTTTTATTCCACGACGAAGTTGGAATTATTTTGCTGAACATTTTCTTTGTACGTGCATGCATTTTACAATTGATTTGCTGTGTTGATTTGTGATCCATCAAGAACCCCGCCGTGGGTTACCGATTTATCTCTTTTCATCTTCTTCCCTGCTTCCCCCCTCTCTCTCTTTTCGCTCCTTATCAGTTTAATTTCTTTGTCCGAGCTCAAGTCGCGGGCTTTGCTTTAAACTCCTAGTTAGCCCCCCCCTCTCGAAACGAGGCATTGTCCCATCAGCGTAAGCGTGGTTACGTTATTAGGACCTCCCCTCATACGTCATCGTAGCAGCCATCTTGGGAGGGTCACGTGTATCTGGACTGTAGGTAGCTTAGCTGAACTAGCTTTGTGTAAGACATCAAAGCGTCCAGTGAGATTCCCGAAGCTGTTCTGTCTGTCAATGCTGATACGTGAAATGCCGATGTTTCGAGGGCGGTGTTAAACAACTTTGAGTTAAGTTAAGATCTGCTAACCGCTCATTTTAATCCATTGTTTATTTTGTTTTGTTCTTTATTTCCACATATATATTTTGCATGTTTTAGTTTAGTAATGAGTAAGAATTCCAAAGTTGTTTGAATCAGAGAATTACTGTAACAGGGAATTGCTTTTGGTTCAATAAAACCAACGACTGCGGAATAGAAATTGTTTTGTGTTCAATCCAATTCACAGTTGCATGGGTATTCAGAAATCAGAGCTAACCTCCTTTGGAGTTAACATCTGACATTAATACAGAGACAATATCATTGGATGGTGATAAGGAATAAGGATTTAAACTCTAATTGCAGTTACATTGGGGTTCTCACAGCCTGCTGGATAAACCTGGTCGGTTAACAGTCCGACCTGATCATTTATTCCAGCATAAATGAGTTCATAACAGAAAGTTAACTAATGCATTAGTGGTATAAATACTTATAAGCTTATAGCTAACATCACCACCATTTGAACTATATTTGTTATAGCGAAATTTTGAGTTGAATGATTTATTATTTAAATTATAATACCAAATTATAATTATAATAATAAGCATATTCAACCAGCTTATGGCATAGCAGGGGGGGGAATATTGAATAATAATATTTCCCTTTATAGACCCACAGGGGGGAACTCTGAGTTTTAACCATCCCTTAGAGAGCAGAGGGCTTCCACACTGAGTGCTTTCTGGGGAGCAATCTGCGGCTGAGGGTCTTGCTCAGAGACACATGGTGACAGTGTGTCAGGATCAAACCAGGTTTTTGCAGCTTTCTCAGAACACGTGTGCTGTTTTGACCACTAGGCCACCGCTACCCTATAGTAGTGTTGTAAAATGACTAAAATCAAAGATAAGGAGGCATTTTACTGGAGAGAGCTGGTGATTAAGCTCTCGTAGAAACATAAAAGATTTAATGATCAGGGAAGAGTTGGATGATAAGCCTAAATCAGAAGGAGGGCCAGAAAGTTCTTTCTTTTCTGCTATCATCTGCTTGGGCAGCAGCATCAGAGCCAGTGACTTAAAAAGGCTCAACTAGCTAATAACGAAGGGTGGCTCTGTTCTGGGAACCGCTTTGGAGTCTCTAGAGAAGATGTGGAAACAGGGATGCTACATAAAACGAGGAGCATGGGCAGTGCTGAGCATCCTCTTCATGCGTTTGTAATTCAATCAGAGTGTCCTCTGTCTGAGGCAGCTTTAGATCCACAGCAACACACCAAGATAGATATTTCCTGCCAACAACCACAACCATCTATAACGACTCTTTGAAGATCCTCAGTACTGAGAGTTACTGCACCAGTTAATTTCCTTTTAAGACACTGTTTTTAATTGAACTGAGCAACTCTAATAACTTCACTTTGACAAAACAAAGATACATTTTCGAGCCAACCACCAGCAAAGGTGGACGAAGAACCTTAAACCAATTCCACTTTCAAAAGCATGCTAACTTTTAATGAAAATACTCCTTATAAATCTTAGCAACAGCTTCATATTTGAATTGGACGGTTATTAATGATAACTTGATGAAATGAAGAACATTTTGGACATCTCTGAACATCCTCTCAATCAGAATGTTTAATTTCCCTTTGGGATTGGATGGGAAGTCGTTTTTGAACCGAACTCAATTTAGCCCTGAAACGTAGTAACTGAATTACTCAAAGCAAAGCTTGAAGATTTAAAGACAGCTTGAATTATTTCGATCCTGGACACCTTAAATTTTGAACGTTGAAAAGGAAAGTCCCATATATATTCACCCCCCACAGGCCCAGACGCCAAGGACGCCGCTGCAAATTGTGAGCAGACAGTGAACATTGTCCCCTAGTCTGTAAAACAAATACCGCGTTTCGAAGATTGGAGAAAGGAGCAAAATGGATGGACATCTGATTCACGGCTGGGGTTATATCACACAGTCCCATCACTGTGCAGCCCTCCCCCTGCAGACTCCCATTTCTCCCCTGGTTACATAAAGAGTTGCATAACCTGTTGTCTCCGAGTCTTTATCCAGGCCGCCCTGAAGAAGCTCACTTGTCCTCTCCTCGCAGCAGCATCAATTGACTTCCACTCAGCACCATGTTTGCTCAGTTGTGCTCCGTCTTGCTGGCTCTCTCCTCTCTGGCCGCTGCGTCTGATCCAGGCTGCGATGAGCTGATTAAACCCCTGGAGGACCGAAGCAAGGTAAGCGTCGCTGAGCCCCGACGGTGTAAAGAGGAATTCAGCTATATTTGGTTTTAAAACCAACTTTAGCCACCTTCATCGTGTTACAGTCCGACAATGAGACTTTTTTCTTTCAGTTTGTTGTGTGTGTAGTTTCATGCATGCACAAGACACCTCCATCAGGGCTTTGGAGCGTCAAAATGTTCAAAGAGCAACCGTTTGGTTTTCTGAACTGCTTGACCTCACTTGACTCACATACTGATAGCTTTCATGTCAAAATAATCTGGTTTGAGGGAGAAAAAAATATGGATGTCATTTTTAAAAACGTATTATTGGTGAGTTTTAGCAACAACAACAAAAAAAAAGTTCTTATTGACTTCTAGGTTTATGGGAAATGGATATTCTACGCTGCAACGTCTGACCGTGCAGAGGACCTGAAGTCGTACAGAATCTCCAGCAGCTCCTGGGTTAAAATCTCGCCCATACCTGACAGTGATGAATTCACAATGCACTACGTTGATAAAATGTGAGCTGCGACCCTCCAGAGATCACCTGTGAATTAAACTGTGACCGTCACTGCAAGTGTTTCCCTAAATTCTTTGTGTTTAATTTCTGTTTCATTCTCTTTGGCAGTGAAGGAAAATGTGTTTACGGGGCTGCTAATTCCAGCACTTCAGGAAACTCTACCAAAGTGATCTGTGAGTAGAGAACTGGGCTTATTGGGCTGTAAGCAGCATCTAGTGTTTTATAAAGACTGCTAACCGTCTGCTCCGTCTATTCTAGTTCACTTTAACTCCACTGCTCATGAGCATGTTGGGGGGTACCTGGAGACCTGCGCTGAATGTACCCTCTGGACAGACGAGACGGTGTCAGAGGTCAACGGGGAAGTCAGAAAAAGCAAGAACCTCTTCCTCTTCAGTGAGTTTTCTGCCTTTTGTTCGCAAACACTATGCTCTCTAGAAACCAATGGAGTGGTGTTTTTGGACTAATTCTTGAAATAACGTCCACCTTCTCCACTAACTTCAGCAAAGACAGGAAGACTGGAGACCGCTGATCGAGAGGTTTTGGAAAAACAGGCCAAGTGTCTCAACCTCTTGCCAGATTTCTATTTTCCGGATACTACAGGTAGGGTCGTCTCTTTCCATCTGTACCTCACAGCGCTGTGATTTTTTTCAGGATGTACTGAGTCTGGATTTCCCTTCTGTTTCAGACCTATGTCCTGAAGAAAGCGAGACTACCGCTGCCCCCACAGACGCAAACACAGAGAGACAATAAAGTCATCGCCTTCACTCGGCATCTCACAGCTGGTGTTCCTGGAGTCTTTTAAGTGAACCTGCTTGGAGAAAACACTTTCCCAGTTAAACCCCCATGCATCACTTTTTCCTTCCTGTTCAGAAATAAACTTTCACTAGTCGTGTGCAAATTCAGTACTATGTTCTTGATGTGTTCAATTATGCTGAGAGAAATAGAAATCATTAGCCTGGAAACGTTGTTTTAACTATTTTTATTTAGAGTTCACTGTTAGAGACGTCCAAAGCTGTTCCAAAAATCCAATGCTGGCATCCTCTAAAATGTGGAAGTGTTTTTCTTTTCTTTGAAAACAAGTGAAATGCTTCTTTGATCCCGAGAGTTTACTTTCGCTTTAAATGTGACGTTTAATCTCACTGAACATCAATGGAGTCCGTTTTTTTTGTGTGTGTGTCCTAGTGGTTTGCCTCTGCTCTCCTTCAATGTTGAATTTATTTTCACCCCTCTCTTTGAGGGGATTCTCTGACAAGTATTTAAGAGAGAAAATGTATAAGAAGGGAACACACTCCAAAAGGATAGGATTAGCTTTTGATGGAAAACCCCTGGAAGGCCAACATGGCCGACAACACATGACGTATTAGACGTTATTTGCACCTTCTGTTGAATGCTTGAACGCACTGTGTGATTTTATGCATTTGTTGCATTTACAGTACATGTAGTTGTTTGCATGAAAAGTAAATATAGCGGTCTACCTAAAGGGCAAACAGTTTAACAGCGCACCCGCTATGAAGTAATTGAATATTTTCACTTTGGCAAATAAAATGGATGAATGACGGTTTACCATTAAACCAAGTAGTGTTCGCTAAAACCGTGTCTCTGAGTTTTTGGCATGTTTACACAATGAGTCTATGCAGAATAAAGGTCATTGTTTATATGCTAACAAAGTTCAATCACATGTCAGCAATGCGCAAACAACTGGTCCACGTCCAAAGGTCTCATTCCTGGACATCCCTGGTATGGCTCTTGGCCACCTGGACCTTTCCCCCACCCCACACACACACATCCCCACACACACCTCCAACACCCTCCTCCCCTATCTCTTAATCCTTTTTCCGATCAGCCCACTGACAAGTAAAGGCTGCTAGTGCCGCAAAAATGAAAAAACAAAAAAGGAGTCAGCCTTCAGGGTCTGAAAACACAAACTTTTAGACAATTAAACACTGACTGTGCTGTACATTTAGAAACCACACCTATTAAATTAGGTTTTTATTTAAGTTTTAAGGGCTTCCTTTTATGTTAATGCTTTCATATTACAAACAGATGCAACAAAAAAAAACCTAGCTAGAACGTTTGCATCTATTTTATACTTATAATAAAGTTTACGTTAACCTGTTTTCAGGGAAGATCTTGGGATGGTTATTACTTTAGAGCAGCTTTCTCATCAAATGAGTCTTTCCTTGTTCATTAAACTGAAGATCTCTTGTTTTGCTGTTTCTTTAAGGTCTTGCTTCCTCTAAACAATGCCTGTCCAAAGTGTGGCCCAGGGGCCATTTGTGGCCCCGTGCAGATTTTGTACAGCCCTGCACCTGCATTTCAAGAAAGATTCAGCTAACCGGCTCTGGTGGCTGGTGCAGATGAAAACTTTTTATTTTTAATTGGGGCTAAATTATCAAAGGCAAGTTAAAATCTTACAATTGAATGTTAGGTACAACACAAAACATTTGTCTCATAATAACTACACGTAATATTCTCTTTAATTTCACAGTAAATAGGACCACATTCAACAATTCTTACTCAAATGCAGACTTTGGTGCATTAAAATCTCAGTGGATTTAATTTATTAAAATTAGCTATGTACATATATATATATATATATATATATATATATTATTGAAGTGATCATATTTTGTTAAGCAAATTCAAAATTTCTTTTTTTATTATTATTTATTTATTGGCCCTTGAGTGGTTTTTTACTTGACAATTTCAGCCCAGGAGCTGAAAAGTTTGAAAAGCCCTGCTCTACACTGAGGCTCTGACCAGCAGGGTGGGCATTCAGCTTCTCCCAAAATAACCTAAAAAATAAATCTCAAATCAAAAAAGTTAATTCAACGGGCCGTTTAGCTGAGCACCTAAATATTAGTACTTATCAGAACAAATTAGAAACATTGAAGTTGCCACATAACCTCAGCTGCAGGATTTGCTGTTTTTTGGAGAAAAAACTGTCGGCATAAAGAAGGGGTTCCCAAAGTGGTGGTCGGGACCCCCCCTGGGGTCACATTTATATAATATTCCACCCACCAAAAGGGGGTCACCAGACTCTGGTACTGTCTTCTTTTTTTTTCCTGTGTTGAGTCTGTTTGGTGAAGCAAAGGGACTGAAACTGACTCAAAATGCCCAGTTGGCTCAATACATGAAATTGATGCTCAGGTTAAAGCATCTGAGCGTTAGCATTAGCTGCCGGACTGCTAATGCTTACCATTGTGCCATGTTTAGACCTTTTTCATCTTTGAAAAGTCACCAAACGCAGCCTTCAAACCAGTTACTCTGTTGAGTACTGGGTATCACTTCTATAAAGGGGATAAAAAGACTGTTCCTTTGCAGAAAGGTCATGAAAATGTCTGAGTGGATATAAAAACACTAAACTATGCTGGATTAGTCAACAGTAAATCAAACGAATCCAACATGGGAAAAAGGGCCAAGATTACCTGGCATTAGATCCAGGCTCTGGTGTGAAGTTTAACTGATTACGTCACTTTGTGCCGGTTCTGTACAGCCCGCCCACGCCAAACCTCTCTCCCTCTCTCTCTCTCTCTCTCCCTGTTACGTGACATGTTATCTCCTACTCTTCACCCAGGCCGTCCTAAAGGAGCTCACTTGTCCTCTCCTCGCAGCAGCATCCACTTGACCTCCGTTCCACTCCTCGCCATGTTTGCTCAGTTGTGCTCCGTCTTGCTGGCTCTCTCCTCTCTGGCCGCTGCGTCTGATCCAGGCTGCGACGAGCTGATTAAACCCCTGGAGGACCGAAGCAAGGTAAGCGTCGCTGAGCTCTGACGTTCACAGATCAAGTAAAAAAAAACAACGTATCATTACGTCAACAATCGAGCAAGGATATTACTTCGTCTTTGGGAGTTGTGGGTTGCCGTACGTTTTTCCAAAGCGCCACAAAGTTTGCCTTTTGGAAATGCGACTTTAGGTTTTTGTTCTTCTGTCTTCACAGATCTATGGGAAATGGGTGTTACACGCTGGAGCATCCGACAGCGAGCAGAACCTGAAGGCCAAGAAAATCGTGAACAGCTCCTGGGTTAAACTCTCCGCCATACCCAACAGTGATGAATTCACTATGCACTACATAGACAAAATGTAAACTCACTTGGACATCCTAAGTCAATTTCCTTGTTTGTGCCTCAGAATCGGCAAGATAAAGTTGATTCTGATTCGAATATTACTCTTATTACCTTTAGGGTAAATTGTTGTGTTAAATTCACATTTTAAAGCGGTTATTATCTTAATCTGTCATTGGCAGCGAAGGGAAATGTGTTTGCGGAACAGTCGAGTCCAGCACCACAGGAAACGCCTCCAAGGTCATCTGTAAGTAGATGCGGGCGCTTCCTGCTTTAATCCACGAAACCCCCGACGCTCCTGGCACCAAAAATTGCTGACGTTGTGTCTCATCCGGTCTAGTTCACTATAACTCCACCACCTACGAGCACATCGGCCGCTTTTTGGAGACGTGCGCTGACTGCGCCCTCTGGACAGACGACGCGGTGGCCGAGGTCAACGGGGAGGCCAGAAAAAGCAGAAACCTCTACATCTTCAGTGAGCTCCCTGTTTATTTCTTCAACTTCCTGTTTGTGATCGTCCATCTTTAATAAAGAGCACAACAATTGACAGATTGATCCAATTTTTCCATATTAATAATGTTCGCCTTGCCCTTAAAAAATTTCAGCAAAGACGGGAAAACTGGACCCTGCCGATCTGGAGGTCTTCAAGAAGCAGGCAAAGTGTCTCAACCTCTTACCCGACTTCTATTACCTGGAAACTACAGGTAAAATTCAGCCTTTCTTTCTGTACTTAGCTGTCTGTAGGCCCTAGTATTCAATGTAACTCGGCTAACATTGTGTTGCAGACCTGTGTCCTGAAGAAAAGGAGCCTACCACGGCGCCCACAGAGGTTGACCCGACAGAACAGTAGTTCAAGTTTTCGTCTTCGCTCTCCACCCTCATACCCGCTGTTCCCGAAGTCTTTGCATCTAATCAGCATTCAAATGTGATTTCTGTGTTATCTCCTTGAGGCATAACTCGTTTTACTGTTTTTTTTTGTTTGTTTTTTTGGAAATAAACTATGTAGTCTGCTGCAAACCATTCCCTGCTGTGTGTTTGTTCTATTTCAAGATAAACTTTATTGACACATGAAAAACAGTATTTATTACGCTTCAAAGCAAAGCAAAGAACACATGAGTGAAAATGTGTATGTATGTCTTTGTTTTCTTTTGTGAATGCGTTTTTGTTTTCCTTGTAGGTAGGTAGGTAGGTAGGTAGGTAGGTAGGTAGATACTTTATTCCTCCTATGAAGGAAATTATTTTGTCACAACAGCATAAAACAAGGAAACATACATAAACCTGTTTCTAGGTTCCTACACATTCTGGAAACGTCTGGAAATTGATTGAACAATTGAAAATTGAAATTGTCTAAAAAGTGTCAGTCCATCAGTCCATCAGTCTGTGGATTTTATGCAAAATCGGCAACAAATAGCGATTGTTAATTTTTTGTTGTTTGTTCTTCGGGGGGGGGGTTTGTTTGTTTTGTACTCCTTGTTTTCAAAAGGGGTAAAGATAGAGGATATAATTTAAAACTGTTCCTTTAAATTCTCTATAAAAGGGAACATTGGTTTGGTGGGCTTAAATTTCTCTTTTTGCTTGTAAAAGTCCAGCTCTTTGAACTCTGGTTTTATCTCAACTAAACTTTATCTGAACTAAACTTCAGATTACAGTTTTTATTGATTGCTTTGACGCAGCAGTCAACTCAAAACCCACATTTTTCAAAACAGTTAACGCAGAGGTCTAAACAGTGGCAACAATGGTCAAAATTACACATTTTGTTTGCAAAAGCCTCCAACTCTGCCAAAACATTTAAAGTATTAACCAAAAGCAAAAATTGCCCTCAAACAACACAACCTACACACAAATGTTTGAGCCCTTCCAATCATTCGTTACACAAGGAGCAACAAAATACAAAATACCACACTCAATGTGAATCAGTGCAGCATTGCTGGTCATTGTAGCCAAAGACTGTACGCAGCTTACATGTCAGTGTCATTTGTAATCAACTTTGCCTTATTGCAAAAAATGGATCCAGAATCAGATATGCTGTGATCCAAATTTTATTGATTATTTATTTATTTATTTATTTATTTATTTATTTATTTACAGTTTTTATTGGTTGCTTTGACACAGCAATCAACTCAAAACCCACATTTTTCAAAACAGTTAACGCAGAGGCCTAAACAGTGGCACCAATGGTTAAAATTAAACATTTTGTTTGCAAAAGGCTCCAACACTGCCAAAACATTTAACATATGATCCAAAAGCAGATTTTGCCCTCAAACAACACAACTTGCACACAAATGTTTGAGCCCTTCCAATCATTCGTTACACAAGGGGCAACAAAATTCAAAACACCACACTCAATGTGAATCAGTGCAGCATTGCTGGTTCATTGTAGCCAAAGACTGTACGCAGCTTACATGGCAGTGTCATTTGTAGTCAAATTTGCCTTTTTGCAAAAAGTGGAAAAAGTGCAAAAAGTGATGCAAATTTTATTGATTCTTCATTCTTTTTTTCCAGATAAACAAATGAAATATTCCAAAAAATGAAAGTTTCCAACAGAAATTACTAGGGCTGCTTGTTCCTTCTAGTCCATTCTGTCCTGATGAATAGGCCACATGGCCTCATCTACGTCACATTCAATATTTTCCCTTGAGATGCACCTAGCGAAAAATCTTCTTGCATGCCTGATCCATCCTTGACATGCCTCTGCATCTACATCTTGTGCAGCAGCAGTCATTGCATTGAGCGAGGGCATCTGCTCATAGGGGCAGTGATCATATACTTTCCATCGTCATGCACTGAAGAATTCCTCTATAGGAATAGATAGAGATGTATATACTGTATAGCAGCAATACCTGCTGTCCCGTCGAAAAACTCTTACAATGGATGCAGCCGTGTTGCTATTGAGAAAAGTTTGGACTCTTTGTCCTGCACCTCTAAGTGAAAGGCCATGATTTACCACATGATCAATCATAGATGCCCAAATTTCATCTGTAACTTCAGCCCTTCCAGCTACCCTGCCACTTCACACACGGATTCCTCTTCCTCATAATCTTCTTCCCCTGACCCATCTACCTCTTACTCTGACTCTCATCTGCCTTACGTTGACCATTCATGCTTGCAAAGAACAACACACAACATGGCACCTTTTACGCAAAGCTTGCAAACTAACTGCAAATTGAAAAAATGTGTAAAGAAGTGTCAATCAGGTGCTTCAGTGATTTCATACTGATCAAGAAGTTTCTAAGAGCTTGGAACAAATGGTTTCTGTTTTGCTGCCACAGCTAAAGCAATGGAGTTTGGACTGCATGAATGACATCTGCGTTAACTGTTTTGCAAAAGAGCGGGGAAAATGAGTCAAACCAATGAGAATGGGTTAACTCGTTTGCAAGAGGTGTCTTTTGCTCTGCTGAGGTGGTGATGATGAAAACTGAGAGGTTGCCAGTTTCTTCAAACAGGTCAAAGCAATCAATAAAAACTGTATTTTTCAGATTGTGGCTACAACTGAAATATTACAACAGACGATACTAGAGCTGTCTGTCCCTTCTAGTCCATTCTGTCCTGATGAATAGGCCACATGCCTCAACTACATCACACTCAATATTTTCCCTTGAGATGCACCTAGGGAAAAATCTTCTTGCATGCCTGATCCATCCTTGACATGCCTCTGCATCTATATCATGGGCAGCAGCAGTCATTGCATTGAGCAAGGGCATCTGCTCATAGGGACAGTGATCATATACCTTCCATCTCCATGCACTGAAGAATTCCTCTATAGGAATAGATGGATATATCTGTATATACTGTATAGCAACATTACCTGCTCTCCCGTCGAAAAACTCTTACAATGGATGCAACTGTGTTTCTATTGAGAAAAGGTTGGACTCTTTGTCTTGCACTTCTAAGTGAAAGGCCATGATTTACCACATGATCAATCATAGTTGCCTGAATTTCATCTGTAAATTGAGCCCTTTCAGCTACACCGCCACCTCACACATGGATTCATCTTCCTCATAATCTTCTTCCCCTAACCTATCTACCTCTTACTCTGACTCTCATCTGCCTTACGTTGACCATTCATGTTTGCAAAGAACAACACACAACATGGCACCTTTTACGTAAAGCCTGCAAACTGACTGCAAATTGAAAAAAATGTGTAAAGAAGTGTCAATCAGGTGCTTCAGTGATTTCATTCTGATCAAGAAGCTTCTAAGAGCTTGGAACAAATGGTTTCTGTTTTGCTGCCACAGCTAAAGCAATGGAGGTTGGACTGCATGAATGACATCTGCGTTAACTGTTTTGCAAAAGGGTGGGGAAAATGTGTCAAACCAATGAAAATGGGTTAACTCATTTGCAAGAGGTGTCTTTTGCTCTGCTGAGGTGGTGATGATGAAAACTGAGAGGTTGCCAGTTTCTTCAAACAGGTCAAAGCAATCAATAAAAACTGTAAGTGCTAATGGAAGACTTTTCGGGACAAGCCTTAATTCAAGTTTCATCTTTTCTGTTTTTCTTTGTACTTGCAGTTGCTGTTAGAAAAGATATTCTATATAATCTCCTTTCCATTCGCTGCGGGCTGTTTTTGAAAGTGCTCCCATCCCACCTTTAGCCCTCCTTTAACACTCCAATCAGCCAGATGTGCCAAGATTTGCACAAACAACTGTCCAGTATTTCCAACCATTTCTCAGACCTGTTTCTTCAGTTTAACATGAATTTCATGCTCAGAACAGCTTCATCCCTGCAGGTATTGCTCAGCCGCTGGTCGCTGTGCTTATTGTCCATGATGTTTCTGTTGCCTCTCCACGTGTCGCGTGGATTGTTGCTGCTGAAGTGGTCCTCGATGCACTGCTTGTACCTTTGCTTGTACCTTTGCTTGGCTTTCTGGATGCCTTTTTTAAGTTCACTTCTAGCCCTGCTGTAGGCCAGTCTGTCTCCAGATCTGAACGCTGCATCCTGGGCATTCAGCAGGTACGCACTGACCTGTCCACCCATGGTCTCTGGTTAGGAAACACTCTGATTGTCTTTGTGGGTGGAACAGCATCAATGCATAAGTGGATATAGGAAAGCCTAGATGATTTTTAGCTTTCTAAGTCAGCGCCCTCTTTAAATACATCTCAGTTGTTTCCAAAACAGTCCTGTAGAGTTGAGCAGACCTGTTCTGTCCAAACATAGACAACTTTATTGTCATTTTGTATGTACAGAGTGCATACAGAACGAAATTTCATTGCATACAGCTTGCAAGAGTATAGTGAGATTCCAGGTGGAATAAGGCAACATTACAACATAACCTGAACGTTTTTTATCAATGATCATGGCGGCTTCTGGATTACTGTTCATTTGGTCAGTAACAAAGCAGTGGAGCTGCTCCAAAGCTAGCTTAGCAATAGCTTTTGGCAAGATGTGCACTGCAATGATTATCACAGAGCTGAGCTCTCTTGCCAGTTTAAATGGTCTGTATCTGTAAGGTATAAAGAGTGCTCCAGGCGAGGCTCGAACTCACAACCTCGGCATTGCTCTACAGTGTACTGTCATATAAGTACCGCGCGCTAACCGATTGCACCACTGGAGCCCACAGAATCCACCTGTGGGTGATCTGGTCTTAGTTGAAATACTGCTGCTCTGTGATGACCTCAGATGTTTGTTTAGAGAATATTGGAGAGCAAACAGCATCATGAAGTTCAGGAAAGACACCACACAGGTCAGGGATAAAGTTGTAGAGAACTTTAAAGCAGACCTAGGCTCTAAGAAGATTTCCCAAGCTCTGAACATCTCACGGAGCTCTATTCTATTCATCATCTGGAAATGGAAAAAGAGTACAGCACAACTGTGAACCTACCCAGACCAAGCCATCCACCTAAACTTACCAGCTGAACAAGGAGAGCACTGATCAGAGATGCAGCCAAGACTCTGGACAAACTATAGAGATCCACAGCTCGGGTGGGGGAATCTGTCCACATTAATTGTGCACAAATTTGTTTTTATTGAAGAGTGGCAAGAAGAAAGCCATTGTTAACGTAAAACCATAAGAAGTCCCGTTTTTAGTTTGCCAGAAGCCATGTTTGGGACACATCCAACATGTGGAAGAAGGTGCTTTGGTCGGACAAGACCAAAGTTGAACTTTTTGGCTAAAATGCAAAATGCTTTGTGTGGCGGAGAACTAACACTGCACATCACCTTGAACACACCATCCCCACTGTCAGGTATGGTGGTGGCAGCATCATGCTCTGGGGGTGCTTCTCTTCAGCAGGGACATGAAAGATGGTCAGAGTTGATGGAAAAAAGGATGGAGTTGATGGGCTACAATGGAATGGCTTTAAACAAAACATATTCATGTGATAGAACGGCCCAGTCAAAATCCAGACCATAACCAAAAGTCTGTGGCAAGATCTGAAATCTGCTGTTCACAAACACTCTCCATCTAATATGACTGAGCTTGAGCTGTTTTGAAAAGAAAAATGGGCAAAATGTCAGTCACTAAATGTGCAAAGCTGGTAGAGACTTACCCTAAAAGACCTGCAGCTGGAGCTGCAGCAAAAGGTGGTTCCACATAGTACTGACTCAGGGGGGCTGAATACTTTATTTGTGAAAATAAGTAAACGTGTATAATTTTCTATTTCACAATTGTTTTACCACTTTGTGTTGGTCTTGCACATAAAATTCCAATAAAATACATTCATATTTGTGGTTGCAATGTGACAATATGTGGAAAAGTTTTGCAAGCCCCTGCATGAACCCGACAAACAGAGTGTTTCACAGTAAGCTTCGAATTTACATTTGAAGAAAAATGATTGTGCCAAAACAAAAAAAAAGAGTCCTGAGATCCAGAAAAGACCTCAAATACAAAAACAGTAAGCTGACAAAACTGTCACCAAATCAGAAAAAGGTTTCCAAGTCGGTTCTAATATTAAGACCAGGATGCTGATTATTTGCATTATTAGATTATTAACAAGTCGGTCATCAGAGGCCAAGGAGTATTTTATTAGTGTGGACTCAAACATTTTGCCCAATCTTTTAAAAGATTCTCTCCGCCATGAAAAGAAGAGATGAGGACAGAATGGGGGGGGGGGACGTTTCCATGTGCTTTTTGTCTCGCGTCTCTGCAAGGGCCTGACACTCTGGGCGAGATTCAGCTCACGTAGAGACGCGCGGGGGTCCTGCTATTCACACTTTGCCAGCTGCTTGTTATGTAACAAGATAAATAGGACAGGGGTTCCTGCTGAGTGGAGGCGAAAAGTTAAACTCTTGTTTCCCAGAGTGACCGAGCGTGTGTGTGTGTGTTCAGCTGTTGCATCTGCGTGAGCGTGCGTGTCTGGAACACCATATTAAATTTTTTTACTAAGAAAATCAAACAAACAGGTGTCAGGTCTTTGATGGGACCTTGGTGCATCGGGACAAGCAGAGGGGGGAAAAAAGCAAAATTTTTCTAAATTTTCCAAGAGAGAACGTGGGTGAGTGCAAAGCTGTGGTCTCGTGGCCCAGCCCCCTGTGAGAAGGCGTCCCTCGGGTCCTTTGAGGGTTTGAGGGGGTCTGTAGCTGGCAGCAGGGTCCCTGACATCAGTGTTGTTCCCCGGCTGCCTGCTGTCTCCAACCATGATGGCTGCACAGCTGGTCGTAGCTCTGCTGGCTTTCACCTCCCTGAGCGCCGCGTCCGAGCCGGACTGCAAGGAGCTGGTGAGGCCTCTGGTGCTGGACAGCCACAGCCCTGTGAGTATATCTGTGGGGGGGTTTGTTAGGAGAATGAGGACATAACGCGAGGAGCCTCCAAACACTGACTTCACATTAAAGCACACTGAGTTCTCCACGTTGAAAGGATCCAGTAATTTACTGGAAGGTTTTGGCAGTGGTGGTTTATCGGGATGCTGGTATTTCCAGATTATGGCTGAAAGGGGTGAAGAAGATTTTCAATGCGTTTGTCTCAACATAATGATGTACGACAACGTGCTTTCCATTTGGTAATACAAGCAGACCCCAGATATATTATAGTCGGTTTAGGCAATGCTCCTAACAAAAAATGGTTTATGGTTTCTCATAGCTTATAGTTCCAGACAGCTAAATTCTGCTATAGCTGCAGTTTTATATGGGACTACATCACTGCGTCTTGTTCTTTTCTATTCACCCAGAGCTCTCTTGCCAAGGAAGGATATATTATGTTACTGAATACTTTTACTACTAAGTCATTAATGATTCTTTTGTTTTAATTCTAAGAAAAGTAGTAACTTCTTCTTACTCTTTGTGTTGCAATACCCTAGTCGTGGATTTATGTAAAACCCTTCCTTTAAACTTTTTTTTACCTTTTTATTTTCTGCAATTTTCTTTTCTTTATCTTTTTTTATTTTTATTTTCTTTTGTTTTTGCATTCCTTTCCACATGGTCATAAACTGCCCTTTGTTTTTGTTTTTTTTGTTGTTGTTTTTTTTTACAATGACAGAACAATAGTCATTTATTGCTGTAGCACTAATAAAAGCTAGAAGCTCATGTGGAAATAATGACCACCGGTAGCAGCGTTGTAAGAAAAACAGACTACAATATTAAAATGAAGGCACTATCGATAGTCAATAAAATAAGAGGCAAATAAGAAAAGGATCAGGAAATAAGTGTAATCTGCATCGGTGCTGCATTAACATCAGGGCTGAGTTACATGTGCAGTAATTTCATGTGCAGATCTACGGAAAGTGGATCCTCCACGTCGGTTCCTGGGACAAGCACGACCTGAAGACGGACCTGCTGTCGGTGCACAGCTCCTGGGTGGAGCTGTCGCCCACCTCCGACAGCGGGGTCATCTCCCTGTACTGGGCCGACCGTCTGTAAGGACCCCGCTGAACGTTAACGGCCTGATTTTAGCGTCTTATCGATGAGCTCTGTGGTTTCCAGTGTCAATTGACGGTGCTGACGTGGGGACCTTGTTCTTTGTTTTTCTCATCACAGCAGTGAAGAGAAGTGCCTTCAGGGCACGGCGAACATCACCATATCAGGAATAACAAGCCACACCGCCTGTATGTATTTTGATGCTTTTTTTCTTACTGACTCGCTCTTTATGTGGGAGTAGCACGCAGATAAATCACGTTAGAAAGGCTCAGGTGGGTTAAATGAGCTAATCCACTAACATCTTCCTCACATCTGGGTTCTTTTTTGGAGCTTGGCTTTCATCGTCTGCAAAACAGCCACTCCGATCATCCCAAACACACAACAAGTTGAGAAATGTCCCCTCCTGTGTTTTACAGTTATAATCAACGGCCACACTTCCTATCACGACGGGAAGTATTATGGGACATGCAGCGACTGTCTCCTGTCTGAGGACACCACCCTCCTCCCCGACGGCAAATCAAAGGGCCGATACCTGTTTCTGTTCAGTGAGACATCTTCCCTTTTACTCTCTGCCACACGGTCGAAAGGGAAACACCGTGTTCTGGGTCTAACATGTTCCCCTTTCTGTGCAGCGCGCACTGGAGCTCTGGAGCCGTCTGAGCTGGAGACCTTCAAGAAGCAAGCAGAGTGTCTCGGGTTTCTCCCTGAGCATCACTTCGTAAGCACAGGTCAGTCCTTTTTTTTCCAGTCCTCCTCTCAGCACAAAGTTTTTGTTTTTTTTATGTGTGTGTGTGTGTGATTGTTTTCTCGTCCCATTCCAGATCTGTGTCCAGACGACAGGGAGAGCACGACGACCGCTGCTGAGAAAACAGAGGAGGATCAAGCTGAGGAGGCTCAAGCTGAGGAACAGCCAGCTGAGAATTAGAGGACAGAGATGTCAGAGCTCTGTGGGGAGCGTCCGCGTCCCCACGAGAGTCCAGCCTGAACTAAACCGCATTATCACCTCGCAGCAGAGTTAAAGGCCTTTAGATCAACTCGTCGTAGTTTAGCCTCCACAATTAAATCTTGTTAAACTGATTTAGTTTCAATTGTGTGATTTTGTTGTTGTTTTTTTTGCTCCATTTGGTGAACGTGGTGAATAAAAGCTGTTTTTAATCTCTCTGCGTGGCGTTCTCTGTTTTTTTTTTTTTTTTTTTCGTTTGTGGCTCGGTGGAACCAACACAGGCTGTCGCTGGGTAACGCCCAGCAGGAGAGAGAAAGATGCCAGGCAGACAAGCGAGCTTATGAAAAAGCTCACTCTGATGCTTTGTGCAGACCTTGTGAAAGGTTGTGGCTCTGTGCCGGAGTTCATTCAGGAGGAAAAGGTGTTTTGCAACAGAGGACCATTGAAGCAGGTCTTTCAGAGCTGTCCCCAAAAGTAAATCTGCATGTCCCCGAGTGGTTCCTGCAGAGGCTTTGCAGGAACATTAGAGCGTGTAGAACAGCCCCCCCCCCCCCTCGCCCCCCCTCCTCCTCCCCTGTTTTTAGCACTTACACAACAACCTCTTGTTGTGTAAAAGCCCAGAGGGAAAATGAGTCGGCGTCAGAAGGTTTGTGTTGCAGGGTCAGTAGCATCCGCTGTCCGAGCATGGCTCTGTCCGCCGCCTGCTTTCTGCTGACTCTCGCCTCCCTCAGCGCAGCATCTGCCCCAGACTGCCAGGAGCTGGTCCAGCCTTACATGCCGGAGGAGCCAGAGCAGGTCAGTCCTACTTACTCGGGGTTTTGTTTTTTGTTTTTTCTCCAAATTTATCCCTACAGTGGTGGAGCATCATTCAGCCTCTGTGTATCTCTTTTTCTCTCACGCTTTTTGTTCAAGTTATTTGGAAAATGGATCTACGTGATGGGAGCAGGTGATCCAGTGACGTACCACAAAGCGCTGGAGTACATGAAAAGCTCCTGGATTGAGCTGCATCCCACGTCTGACAATCTAACCGTGACCCTGCGATGGGGAGACTACTGCTTGTGAGTCTCTTTAAAGTGACTTCTAGAAGTATTTACGCCCCTCCCAAAACTTTTTTCACATTGTGGAAAGTTACAACTACTAACTTTAATGCAACTGATTGGCTGATTGTAATTGGCAGAAGCAAAGTAGTGCAATATTGTAAAGTGGAGAGAAAAGGACAAATAGTTTTCCTTCTTATTTTCTTTTTTTTTTTTTTTTGCCTGTAAAAGTCTTAAAGTGTGGTGCGCATTTTTATTCAACCCCTCTGAGTCAATACTGTACTGCAGCTTTCGAGTCTGTTGGAAGGTTTTTCTTCCAGTTTTGCATTGTTGACTGAAACTTTTGCCCATGCTTAGTTTAAATAAGGACTGTGATCAAGGTTTAAACCTGGACCAGGCCACTCAAAACACACAAATATACTTTTATCTAATCCGTTTCTTCATAGCTTGAGTTTAGAACTACTGCCACTAACCTAAAGTTAGCCCTAAAGCTTTCTGCATGTAGGCCAGAAAGTTCACTTTTCATCTCATCTGACCAGAGCAGCTTCTTCTTCAGGGTTTTGCTGTGTCTCCTTCACCGTTGGTGGCAAGCTGCAAACCGGCCTTTTTTATGGCTGGCAATGGTTTTCCTCCTCTTTTATAGAGGCTAGATTTGAGCAGTGCAGCTTATAGGTGCAAGTGCATGACAAACCTTTAACATTTGTATCTTTTTTTTCACTTATATGTTACTCTGTCAATTACAAAGTACCCCAGTAAAGTACATCATATTATATGGTTACAAATTGACTGAGGTCAAATGCTCCAGCAGCACGGATACATCTGCAAGTCCCCATAGTTTCAAATGTTTGCAATCTCATGCCGAAATAGAGTTGATTTAAAGCTTGTAAAACTTCCCATTTGTTTTTCAGTAACCGGTGCATCTTTGGGAACGTGAACGCAACAGTCACTGGGCTTACGGCCACATTTCGCAGTAGGTGCTCCAAAGCCGTTCATCCTTCATCCCATCTGCAAAAGAAAAGATGCACCCAACCCCATCGCATCCCCTCGTAAACGCAACCTTTCACCACCAGTCCAACCTTTTTTCTGCTTTTACAGAAAACCTGTCGGACCACAAAGGACACCTCCTGCAGACTTGCTCCGGCTGCCTGCTGTGGACAGATTCTTTTCGTAATATGGACGTGACTGGCAGATACATCATGCAGTTCAGTAAGTGCTGCCGTCATCCGCACACCTTTCAGTATAAAATATGTTTACAGTTCTATGCTTTTCTTGTATTTCCTTCACTTTTTATTCATTGTATTTATTTGCAGCGAGGACAGGAAAGATAGACCCCAAAGATGTGGAACATTTCAAGACACAAGCAAAGTGTCTGAACTTCCCAGAAAACTTTCACAGCTACGACTCCACAGCAGGTCAGGGAGCATTCAGCAGTTTTAGCTCAGAGCAACGGAGCAACCACCACAAGGTGGCGCTCTTATTCTGTGAGGTCAAGAAAAGCATGCATGAGTACAATTTATAGTTCAGAGTATTGTTTAATGATAAAGCGCAGTTGTGTTGTTGTTCTTCTCTCAGGACTTATTTTCAATGTCTTACAGAATTGTGTCCTGACAACAACAAGAAGAAGACGGAGCAGCAATAAAAATGGAGATACAGAGAGGCCTGACGAGAGGCGTTCAGAAAACATACGCACAATGTCATCTTTGTTTGCTTTAAAGACTTTCCCTGACATATCATGTTTTCAATGCTAATCTAAAGGTGGTAAATGACACACACTGTATTATAGAAAGTCTGAAGTTTTGTCAACATCCCCTGAACCAACAACTCCTTTGCCTTAGAAGATACATGTTTGTTTATTGGAGGTTTGGATATTCTTTTCATAATCTGCCCATATTGTGTATTTTTTTTTCATCCCGACTTGCCAAAAAAAACATGCACATTGCTTTTCAGATGCAGAGTTTACAGTCTTTAAGTATAAAACAAAATAAAACTCTGCTAATGATTCATCAAATGATTTTTGTTCTTTGGTCCATCTTGTTTACACACTTTTCTTCGCGACACACTTTCACACAAATCATCAATTGCACAGTTTACGATAGACAAAATATCACAATTCTGATCGCAAACGTTCACAACCTTTAATCGATGATAATAAAGAGACCTGGATGGCTTGTCTGATTAATTGAAAGAGCATAAAACAAGAAGGCAACATCAGCGTAGCCCAAACCCAAAAGGATTTCTTTCGATACAACTTGTAATTTTGTAGCATTACAAGCGCCGACTTCAATATATTTTATTGCAATTTTTGTGTGATAGATCAACGCAAAGTAGTGCATAACTGTGAAGCAGATGGATTTTTGTTTTTCCTTTCATATCTAAAAATCTGAAAATGCGCTGTGTGTTCGGCCCGCTTTACTTCAACACCCCCAAATAAAATAAAATAAGATAAAATCTCTCCAACTTGCTTCAGGAAACACCAAATTTGTGTACAGCATGGTCCAGTCCATCATCCAAGAGTGTTTGTTTGTGGAGCCACTGCCCACGTCCACCGGGCATGGCCCTCCATCTAATCTGAAGTCAGGGACTGCAAAAGTCTTGAAAGTGGTGTCAAAGTCTGGACCTAAATGCTCATTGAGAATCTTTGGCAAACCCTGAAGAGTCCTGCTCACAAGAAGCTCTCCATCCGAGGCCCTTTTTCATGCAGTATGACTGAGCTGGGGGAAAAGGTTTGCCTGTTGGTGCACAAAGCTGGTAGAGACATTGACCTGCAGCTGTAATTGAAGGGAAAGCCTGTTTCTTTAAAAATGTTGAGTCGGAGGGGCTGGAAAAAAAAACATGATTCACTTTACAACTACCTTTAAGCCACGTATCCTTTTCCTTCCAGGTTCCAATCATGCACCACCTTGCATTGCTGTATGACAATGAAACTCCAATAAATTAAAGGGCCACACACACTCCTGCACAGGAGCGTCTGTGAAAGTATTTTTTCTTTTCTTTTCTTTTTTAAGATTCTGGTTCTTCACGTCCGCTTCCCTAAGCCGCCAGCTTGTTGTACTGGCTCCCCGCGCTCTCCACAATGCAGGATCTGCTGCTCGACCCGCTTGTGCGCGAACTGCGCGTCACCGAGGTGCTCGCCGCCGGTGCCAGCCGCGCGCACCTGAACACTGCCGCCACCTGCTTCTGGCACTGAGAGGAGCCGTAGTAATAGAGGAGGGGATCCAGGCAGCAGCTGAGGCTGCCCATGCACATGGACAGCAGGTAGGCCTGGTAGGAGCCGTCACTGGCCGCGCGGCCGACCTGGACGTAGTGAGCCATCAGGATGACGTTGGTGGGCGTAAAGCAGACCACGAACACAAGCAGCACCACCACAGCCATCACCATGGCGCGCGTCTTCTTGGAGCGGTTCTCCACGTTGGCCACCGCCAGAGCCTGGACGATCCGCACATAGCAGACGACGGTGAAGACCAGGGGTATGAAGAAGAAGACCGAAGAGTAGACGGGGAAGAAGTAGAGATAGTAGGACCGGAGGGTCTCCCCGTCCTGCACGTCGTGGCACGTGGTGATTCCAAGTTCGGACAAGCGCAGCGTCTGTCCCGAGATCAGGAGGGGCGACACCCCGCCCAGGGACAGCACCCACATGGCCGCGCAGACGGCCGCGGCGGTCTGAGGGCTGCGCCACGTCAGGGAGTTCATGGGGTAGACCACGGCCAGGAAGCGGTCCACGCCGACGCACATGACGAGCAGCGCCGAGCAGTACATGTTGCAGTGGAAGGCCGCCGTCACCAGGCGGCACATGAAGGCGCCGTACACCCAGTCGTTGCCGCGGTAGTGGTAGGCGATTTTAAAGGGGAGCAGCAGGCCGAACAGGAGGTCGGCGCAGGCCAGGTTCAGCATGTAGATGGCCGCGGGCTTCCTGGGCCGGACGCGGTGCGCGAACATGCCCACGGCCAGGAGGTTGAGGGGCACGCTGACGACGAAGACCAGCGTGTACACGGTGGGGACGAAGGCGGTGGAGAGGCGGCCCTGCAGGAACGCCTTGGCTTCCTCGGACACCACGTAGTGCCTCTGCGGGTGATGGTGCTGGCCGGGTTCCTTCTCCGGCTTCTGCTCCGTCTCCAGACCCGAGCCCGCGTCGTCGTCCACACCATCCAAGGCAGACAGGTCGATGTAGTCCACGGGCTCCTCGGTCACCAGGACGAAGCGAGCCGAGAACGTCCGAGGGAGCAGCATGGAGCCTTTGGAGAGACAAAGATGAAGGATTGACCGCCAGCCTGGTTCAGGTCTTCAGCTATAGATGCTTCATTATTACCAAAGTGCAATTGGGCTGACATAAAACTGCTAAATGCTCTGATTTGCATCCTACTGAAAGCTTGGTTGGGTTCCGGCCCAGTTGCATTTTGCCATACTGGAAAATGCTAAAGAAATACACAAAATACAAAAGAAATCCCATGTTAATTTTTTATTTTGTTTACCTAAATCAATACTTTTCACAATTTCTTTTAGTTGGACAACCAGCCTCATCCTGTAACACTATTCTCTAACAATGTCATAAAGATGGAGCAAAGAGTTAAAGCTTTGACTTTTTCCACTTTGCACAATATTTCTATATTGTTCAGTCTCCTAAATTATCTTCTGCTCTCCCCCAAAGGGTTTTCTACAGGATTTAGGTCTGTGCGACTGAGACGGCCATTGAAGAAGGTCGATTAAGTGTCTAGTGAATCAATCCGGAGTTTTAGGTCATTATTCTGTGAAAAGTTCAAATGAGGATCCGTTTTCAGATTACTGGCAGACGCCATCGGACTTTCGTTTAAAATCTCCTGATTTATCAGAGATCTTGATGCAATAGCGTGTAACAAGTTTCCCAGGGCAGCATCCCAGATGGTCCACATATAGGACTTAAATGACTGGCATAATATATGACGTAGTGATCATATATATCATGAGTTGCTGTAGAACAACCCAAAATGGATATTTTCAGCGCCAAAAACGCAGTTACCTATATTGGTACATTACATTACTACTGTAATCCATTTTCAGAAAGAAGTCCAAATTACAGCTACACACAGTCTGGTACTGAACGGATAGTTTCATTGGAGGTATTTAGGTTTCATTTTATCACATCTATATTACACTTTGTTTAATTTAGACACGTCATCATAAGGCAGGATCATTTTCTACACATAAAACACCGTTTGTTAAAAGTGGCCCAACTTTGTTTAGAAATGTGAGACACTGAGCTCTTTTAAGGCTTCATTTATAGAAACCTTCGGACAAACCTGTTGCAGCTTATTAAAAAGTTGCTTTAGATTTAAGACACTAAGAGCTTTTTTAAACTTTGTACATTTTTGCATTTTTTGTACATTCCACAACCCATAAAATTAAAACAATTTCTAGAAACATTTTTAGTTTGACATGAAACGATGTCCACATCCACCATAAAGCCAATGTTCAGGAAGCAGTCGGCTGATGCTTCGTGTTAACTCAAAAGAAGTGAGTTCCCTTTAGAGCCCAAATTCAGTCGTCTTATCCTAGTTTCACTTTTTGCTGAAACAGCAGGACACCGACGAGTAATAAAGTACCAACAACAACTTTGTAGTCTCATCACATCACACAGAGCTGCAGAGAAGTGCTCACCGTTTTCTGTGGAGCGTGCTGAGCTTCGACTGAAAGACAAAACAAACAAGCCCAACGCCAGCGGGAACATGCTGCTGCTGCTGTGCATCCTCCTAATAATTGACGGGCGAACTGAAGTGATCCGTCTGCCAGATGACTTTCTGAAGGGTTTTTGTCTGCCAGCATTTAGCAAATTACAGATATGAGGATACTCCGCCCCCCCTCAGCTGCATAGCTCTCCTCCCCTTTCCCCAGAATATGAAGCATCAAACTGAAGATGACAGCTTCAAACATATTTGGCCTGAAATTAGCTGTATTTTTTATTATTATTATTATCGTGATAACCTTGTAAGAAGCTCACCTTGAATGAACTCAGAAAATCTAAATACCAGACGCGACAGCAAATTATTGACGTATGTAATTTATTTTTTTCAAATATTGCGATATAATTATACAGTAACAATAGCAACATTAAAATAGATCTCTTGTAGCTTTAATGTTGAATTATAACATTTTATTTAGGTATTTCAAAGGCACTGGTAAACTGTAGTACTAGATATCTCCATGGTGCATCGTCGCTTTTCAAACGTTGATAAAAAACTGACCGTTTCTTCAACATGGGGAAGGACTCTTTGTGTCTTTTACATATAAAATATGAATACCATTACACTTTCATTCTTAAAAAGCACATTACATTTACAAATCAACACAGACAAAATGAAACGGAACAGACACGTTGACATTTCATTTGGATGTGATCCATTAAATTAAGAGATGAAACAACGTTGACCGATTTGGTTCAGCGCGTCAGAAGGCACAAGCAGCTTTGCTCCCGACACTTTCTCCTCCGGCTTTATTTTCCATAAAACTTCTTGTTGAGAAGGAAGACGAGCAAATTAACGTTCACTTTGGCTTTGTCAAACATCTTCATGACGGCCACGCCCTCGTACTGCAGCTGAAGGAGGTCCTGGACACAAGGCAGAGAACTTAGCAACATTTACACCACGTTTGCTTTATGGAATAAACAAACTCAGCTCTTATTTTATCGAGTGTTATTCAAGGGGAGATTGTGTCAAAAACCAGTGCCTTCATTCCTCGTGACACTTCCTGCCGCCTCCCAGTGACAGCAGCAGGAAATTTACCCAACGGTCTTTTCAGCTAAGTGTCGACTCCGTGAAATTCAGACACACTTGGGAAATATTTACCTGGAAATGAAGCTGGACCTTTTCCATTTCAACCCCCATGAATTTGGCCTTCACCTCAAAGTCTCCAACTTCCTCAGTGGGAGAAATGTCAAACATAACATTTTTAAACCTGAGGGGGGATGGGGAGAGAAGGACAATTCAGACAGGTTTCTGACAGCTAATATGTAATTGCTCTCCACTTCCTGTCTGACAAAGCCTGAATAAACAGTGCGACTGCAGTGAGAGTAAAATTTAGGACGGGTTATCCAAAAAAAACTAAATATTTTCTTACCAAAAAATTAAGAAAAAAAAAGGTTGATGAGGCACATCCTTATTTTAATTCATTCTCAGGTCTTTAAAACAGATCTTTGTCCAAAGATGAACATATATCATAGCTTTTTAATCAATTCTGGGACGTGGTGCTCTTTAACTGGGCTGTTTTGGAGAAATGTATCACTTCCAAAAACATTCAATCAACACGTTACAGCCTGATACAAGCCTTTGCAAAACTATTCATAAACTTGTTTGTCATCTTACAACCAAAACAATTTGATATAGTTTGTTGGGAGACCAACACAAATCAGAGCATTACTGTGGGAGGAAAAAAAAAGAAATCTGGAAAATGTTAAAACATCATTAGAGAACAAAAGGGTTCATGAAGACAAGGCAACACAGCAGGCGGGTCAGAAAGATGTTCTGGTGAAGTTTAAAGCAAAGTTAGATCATAAAACAACATCTTGCAGGACAGCCTTGAACATTTCATGGAGGACTGTGACAATCCATCATCCCCAGAGAAAAGGGTTTAGACAAAACTGCACACCGAGCAAGACGAGGCCTTCCACCTAAACTGGCAGGTTACACAGAGAGAATTAATGAGAGAAGCAGCCAAGAGGCCTGAGGTAAGTCTGGGGGAGCTGCAGAGATCCACAGCTCAGGTGGGAGAATCCACTGACAGAACAACTACTAGTTCTGCACTTTTCAAAGAAAAACTGCAAGATGAAAGCTATTGCTGAAGGAAAGTCGTAGGCAATGATGTTTGTGGTTTACCATAAGACATACAGGGGACTGGTCAGATTAGACCAAATGTGAACATTCTGCCATAAATGCAAAACAGTTTACGAGGAGAAAAACAAATACTGGACTTGTTTTTATACTGGACTAAAGCATGTTCATAATCTAAAACTTGAAAACTGATCTTCACAGACGCTCTATCCAATCTGGCTGAGTCTGCAAACAAAAAAGTCAATCTCTAGATGTGCAAAACTGGTCCAGACATTCTCCAAAAGACTTCCAGATGTAATAGAAATTCAAGGTTGTTATAATAGGCGATGACTCAGGGGGACCACACTAAAAAAAGCAAATCATTTTCCTTCCACTTATCAATTTGGCACCACTCTTTGTTGGGCTATAACATCAATCCCAGTGAAACACTGATTGTTTGCAGTTGTAATGTAACAAAAATCAAGGGGTATGAGTGTTTTTACAAGGCGCCATAGACCTCAGGGACAGAACATGCAGCCATGAAGTGTTGACTCACTGGTTTGTCTGAAGACCTTCGATCTCCAGGATGACTCCCTTCTCATGGAGCCTGGCGGCCGTGTACTTCAGAGACTGTGGCTTCCACTTCTTACTGCCCTTCTCTTCTCCTTTACTGTCCAGTTTTATGGATCTGCGTGAATTCCTAAGGACAAAACAGCCATTAATCATATATATATATATATATATAACTAAAAGACCCGTTTTATAAATGTCTTCATGCTTGCAAGGCGCAGGAAGCCACACTCACTTGCGGTTGAGATTATCCAGGCAGGTCTTGATGTAGGTGTCATAATAGTTCATTTGTTCCTGGAAGAAGGCGGTTTTGGAGTTGAGCGCCGTCAGCGTCTGTTGAAGCTTTGTAAGCTCGGCCTTCCTCCTCTGCCTGTAGCGCCTCTGGTACCGGATGTCCTGTTGATAACAGGTTTTAGTCTTCACTTAGGTTGTGATACTAGAGCAGAACTATTGGAGGAACCATGAGGCTGCCTTTTCAGAAAGGAAGGATAAAGCGCTTTGAGACCTTTGCAATGTCGTTTATGAGGTCCTGGTATTTGTTGCTGGCAGTGACGAGGCCAGCCTGCTCGAGATTACGCAGATTCCTGGAAATCTTCCTCTTCTTCTGCTCGAGAGGCAGGTGGCCGTCCTCCAACACCGCCGGGCTGCTTTTCAGCCCCTCTGGAGTCTGAGCATCCTGGTCCGCCCTACGCTGGACCAGCTTGGCATGCTCCGACTCCTACAGGAACGGCAGAAGTTAAACAATGTTATGGCACCATGCTGCTGTTAAATAATAGTTACTGATAACACATATAACCTATGACCTGTGGCGCAGTGGCCGGGGTCTCCAGGATCTCTGGTAATGTCTCTCCATGCTGAATCCGAACCACATCAACTATCAGCTTTTTTGTCCTGAAACAAACAAACCACATCATTACTACAAGATCCCAGCATCTTAAAACTGAACAAAAATGTTTTGCTAGTTTTAATTCTAGCATAACTGGTGTTGTTTAGACCCGACTATCCCTGAATGAGCCGCTGCATTGGTTCTGGCCTCCTGAGGAGAACCATTAGAACGGATTTAGGAGTGAAAATGGATCCTGCTCTGGGGACTGAAATTAAAATATTACTTTTCACAGTTAGTCAGAAAAATGACCATTTATAAAAGAATAAATAAAGCAATGTTAAAACAAGTTTGTAACTGTGTGACTCGATTCCTGCACTGTGCTTCCTGTTGGAATAAGTTAAATAAACAATTGTCTAAAATCAATGTATATTAAGCAATAATAGATCTTTGTCTTTAGAAAACGGGTAAGTTTTTCCTTAATCAACACCCCCCCCCCATCCATATGTATCCAGACTTTAAATAATAAAATTTATAAAAGTAATATACTATTATAGACTCTTAAAGGTTGTATGGAAACCCTGTAAACACTAACATTAGCCCAACAAAAATGCTTTTGACCTCCAATGATCTGAACAGAGTTAAAGGAAAAATGTTTTGGAAATCTATTTTTCAATTTTGGTGTGATAGAAACACTGCCTGTTTATTAAAATCTATTTAATGTACATGTAAAGAACATATTTTCAGACCAAAGTGGCCTGTGGTTATCAATGTTAAAGGACAGTACAAGGTGTAGTTTAAAAGACTTCCATAAAAAATGTGAGAAAACTATTTTTACTATTTTCTACATATTTTATGTTATTTACTATGTTCATTGCATTTATCACGTATATACTCTTTACTAAGAAGTGTTAAGGTTTTAGTTATTCAGAAATTAAAGTGTATTTCATGTGACTGATCTCTCTCTCATTACAGTGTTTGTGTTTATTGTGTTAATCATATATTTGCTGAAATATATAGACCAGTGGTTACTATTTCATTTTACTATGTATGTGTATTGATTTACTCTCTCTCTCTTATCGTTGCAGAAGGCCTGCAGAAAGCAGAGAAATATGTTGTGACGATAATAAGTGTTTTTCTAAATATGTCTGAAACTGTTATGCACTGTATTCAGCCATCTGGAGTGCTTACGCATAACTGTACTGTGTGGACTGCTTGGTATTATCTCGAAGCTCACAGAGTGTTTTGCTTATCCCTACCCCTTAGCTTGAAAATGCAACCAGGGATTCCTTTGGATAATAAAAAGAGAGGAGGTGACGGAGTATGCTTTAGAGCTAGTAGGAGATCTGCGTTAAGATGAAAGCTAACTTTCATCTTAGGAAAGCTAACTAACTTTCCTGTTGTCTCTCCTCCTTGTGTTTGTTTAATGAATGTTTTAGGTGTTTGAACCTGACAAAATGTCAACTTTTATTCTTGAATGCATCCTAATAGTCATTATTCTCTATGTTAGGATGGCACATTTTGATCGGTGTGCTAGCTATTAGTCAATATATACACCATTGTTTGTATATGGTCACTTCATATGTAAAACCTAGCATTTCACAGATGGGTTAATGGAAAAATATGTTTAATTCGTTCATTTACAGTCAATGGGTCTCAACGTGGATAATGAAAGTGTCATTTTTTTTCTGTTTAAATTTCTACTCACAAATCCCTTTCCAAATAATTTAACCATGTAGCATGAATCACACAGAATGGTACATAAAGCATCTCATCTAATTAAAATCTTTAAAGATATTAAACGTTTTAGCCGACGCATGCAAACGAGTCACTGAGTATTAACAGTCCATTTCATAATGTAAGAGCTCCCTGAAAACAAGAATAAGAGCAACACTGCTGGCTGTCCGAACGGATGCCTGTTTATAGGGGAGATAACCCTGACCGCATTACCTCTTCCTCTGTGGACAGGACATGATAGACCAGCAGGAAAGACAACAAAGATAAGTGACGGAGCGACACCCACAAAGACGCACCAACTGTGTCACAAAAGCCAGCGGATCACAGAGTATTAACAGAGCCGTGCTGACTAAGCCTGATTCATGGCAAACGTTTTGCCGTCAATGCCCACAGATGTGTCCAAAGTCTGAAGAAGCCTCAGAGTGAGAGGATTTCAGCTGAAGACATTATATTATGTCCGTACTTTCTCCCCCAGGTCTCAACCATAAACTTACTTTCTCATGAGGGTCTTCAAGTCTTTCTCATCTCCCTCCAGCAGCTCAAACTTGCTGGTCAGCGTTAGCGAGATCTCAGTCTTTGCCAGCTGACTCAGAGCACTTTCTCTGTTTTGGACATCTGGGCCTACAGCTCCTTCGCCTGAAAGCACAGCAGCACAGCTTGTAAATCTAGGAAATACGGATAATTTGGGACTTAATAAAGTCGGAACTTGTTAAAAAAAAACGGTACCAAGTAAAGCCTCCACATCAGGCACATCTCCCAGGTCCTGCAGCAGCTCGTGCAGCAAGTCATTTTGGTCTGGAGAGATGGCCTCCAGGTGCTCCAGAAGCAGCTGTGTGAAAACACGACATTTGTTCTGTTTGACAAGCTAATCTGCTCACAAGCAGAGAGTTACCGAAACAACAGGAAGGCCACACAAAAAAAACAAGTGATTCAGTGGAGATCTTGCAAGGTTGCTGGAATTTAAATAAATAAAACAAAAGCTAGATGACAGCAGGTAGGCAAACTACTGAATATGTTGTTGACTTATTCTTTATACAGTTTTTACAAATCAATGAATATACTGAAAATAAATGTCACCACTCAAATTGTTTTTGTTGCTCCCTAAATATTCCTGTGAATGAATATCTGATAGTTGTATTACTGTGCAAAGAAAAAAAAATGAAACATCTATTTTGACTGTAATCTCCATTTTAGTTCATGTGTAGAGAGAAACCCATGAAAGGTTATTGTTACCATTACCTCTGCAGAGCCTGTAGTCTTTTAATTTGAGATAAGTTTGAGGCTATCGGATCATTTAGGTGGAAATGTTGTATAATGTAGCTTTCTTTTATCCTATTAGTATCGTAATTGTTGGCCTTTATGGTGATTTTCTGACTGCATTTGTTTGTTTGCATTGCACTTGTCTGTAGTGATAATTATGTGAAGCACTTTGGTCAACTTTGTGTTATGCTAAATGTGCTATATGAATAAAATGGACAGAGACATTAATTGTTTCCAAGGAAAACCTCAGGTAAAACAAAGAAAGGAAACATGGTAATGAATGGGTGAGAAAAAACAACATGATGCTCTAGGTCCGATGTCTGCACTAAACATGGATTTAAGCAACTATTAAATTCTCCTAATTCTCCCAATGGAATACCAGAGAAACTGACCGAAGCCATAGTAATGCAGAACTGCCCCTCCCCCACCTTTTGCTTTGCTCTGAAGGGGTGAAAGAAAGCGACTATCCCATTTCCTCAGAAGAAAGGGAAAGACATTGTCTAAAAACTAAAGGAGTGCCACTCATCACTCTCACTGCTAACAACGTTTCAAAACTACAGTTCACATGATTAGTGTGTTTGTTAAGCAGCGGTCTGCAGGCTGCTCATTCTACTGTATTTCTCGGACTATACGGAGCACCGGATTATAAGGCGCCAGTGGCGGCTGGCCAGTAGGGGGCGCTCGGGCACCGCCCCCTTTAAATCGTTTAGATAATAAATGATTTCTAAACTGCAAAGTACTTAGAAATGTATTTATTCATACTGTGTGTCCAATAGACATGTTAGAATTTATTAAAATAGTAAATACATAATTCTATTTAATTGCTCACATTGTGCACACTTCCTCCTATCCTATGTGCAGGGCGCCGTTCTAATGGGAGTGAATGTAGGCGCAGCAACTTGGGCAAGCACGTGATCTGAGGCTGACTTTTAATTGGTTATCTAGGGTTTTTGCACAGGGCGCACTGCTCTGCGTCCCGGACACACCTATTCTGTTGTGTCATTACTGGTACGGTGTCAGTACTGGCTAATTTTTTTTAAAACATTGTGTGATTGGACAATCCCCGATTCGACTCAGCTCAGCTGCAGTTCGTTAGGTTGATTCACGGTTATGCTTGCAAAGTTGAGTAGTTTCAAAATGAGAGAAAATTCTGTTTTGTCTTTACAAAAAAATGCTTTTACAAAGCGTTCACTTGAAGAAAAAAAACAGGATAAAGGAGCTTGGACCGGATTCAGCAGCAGGCAAGTGATCTCTCCACTCCATGGTTGGAGAAAGCAGTGTAGGTAGTAGTCAGCCAGTGAAGAAGCGTCGGACACTCAGTGTAGAAGACCATGAAAGGATTGCTGCAGAGGTGAGTTGTTGTGGAAAATCACTGTTACACTGGTTTATTGTAATGTTATTTAATATATTAGGAAGATGTGCTTTGTAGTTAGAAATACCTTTAGTTGTGTCTATGCTGTGTAGGTATGTTGATGTAATGTTTGTCAGCAAGATATTTTATTATTTAAGTTGTACTGAAGTTTATGGGTAATGGGGAATAAAACATTTGGTGACTGAATTTTGTATAATCTTGTCCCACAAAAATGCTGTAACACATTTCATAACACAGCCTTAAAAAATGGCATCAAATGTTATTAAAATCAGGAAAACAATCTAGAAGAAGTCTTTTCAGAAACTGTCACGCTCTTGAAGATCCTCATCACCACACCCATGACCACAGCAGAAGCTGAAAGGTGCTTTTCAACTCTGAAAAGAATCAAGACTTTTCTGAGAAACTCAATGACTCAGGACAGGCTGAATGCATTGGCCATGTTGTCAATGGAGAAAAGACTAGTCACAGAGATGACTGACTTTAACAAGAATATAATTGAGAAATTTGCTGGGCAGAAGGAAAGGAGGGCAAAATTCATGTTCAAATAGTGCTATTTTTTAAGATTTGCTTTGTTTGTTTTTCATTTGTTTGTTTGTGTGCGCCCCCCCTCAGTTTTTTTTAGCACCAGCCGCCACTGTAAGGCACACCATCAATTTTTGAGAAAACTTTTAAATGCGCCTATAGTCCGGAAAATACGGTACATCCTTTGTAGAATTATGTACCAAAATAAAATTAAGAAATGTTTTACACAAGATCATTCCTGTTACAATCAATGGGTCATAATTTAGCACCAGAAGGACAAATTGTTGCCAACTAAATAATGCTTCCAAGCAGCAACACCGCACACATCAACGTAAGAGTGATGTGATTTGTTGTGCAGGTTATAAATTTTAATTTGTTATCAATAACGTGAGAATTTGATCCCTAACCAAGCCTGTAGACAAAATGTAGTAAGGCTTTTTCAGATTTGATATAAATTGCCAGAAAAATACAGAAATCTAATTTTGTCAAAAAGTAGTTGTCAAGTAATCAGATCCACAGTAAGATAAATTGGAAACTGTTTCATGACTAAAAGCTGAAGCTAAAGGTTTCCCTCTGAATGCAGCATAAAGTCCTAAAACAACATCTCTACACAACTAAAACAGAGATGATCTGAATTAGCATGGATGCATTCTTATAACCTTGTGCTGTCAAGTGAGTTTGAGTCAATAATAACAACAGTAGATTTACCGAATGGGTGTTGATGATCTCCTCTATAGAGATGTAGATGACAGGTTTGCTCAGAGTCACCATGTCTGAATACTCGTCAATATTAAACTTCTCCTCGAGTTCAGGGACGTCACAAGCAGCCTGGAAAAATAACCTGGAGGAGAGCAACACAGTTAGCTGAGGTCAGCCGTTGAGATTAAGATTTTGTTGACTTGAGGGTACCAACTTTCTACTGGAATAAAAATAAAAAGGTCATAAAAATGCTGAACTTCATTTATTTTGCTGATTTTCTCTTTTTTCCCCAGCCGGGGTGAACAGTTCAAATGGACAGATTCCCAGAAAACGGGAACAAAAGTGGATTTCCAGTAAAGATGAGTCACTCACTTTTATAAAGTGGGACAGACGGCAACACAAAGACGCACTTGTGTCTCCTCTCCCATTTGGAAGTGAAGTTAATGTTGGCAGACGACTTACTAAAATCTGCTGATGCAGCACATAGCTGTTTCTGTTCACAGGGTTACCTCCACGTCAACAGAGTCACATTGTTTTCTTATATCCCTTCCGGACTTTGTTATTGAAGGAAGGTTGCTTCTTTTTTTTTTTTTTTTTTTTAACACCTCGTGTTTCTGTCTTAAAAGGAGCAATAAGTAAGAAATTTACTGAGAAATTAACCAAAATCTGTCACCTGGGATGGAAGTAACATAGGAAGTTCTCTATAAACAATCCATCATCTGCTTCAACAATGTCTTAGTCAAGTTTGTCTCCTTTCAAATCTAGAGGTACAGTGTGGAACTACGTCGGTGCAGTGTGTAGCCCGTATTTACTTCCTGGTTCCTGAACCAATCATATGAGAGTTCCCAAAGCAGAGCGCAGTACTTGGTATTTAACTTTGGCAAAAGAGCAGCAGCCTGCAAACGTGGAAGCCAGTAAGAGAAGTGGACCAGAAATAGAAGAGAATACAAAATCATAGGCTTGTCCTGTGGAAGTAAAAATTCAGTACACAACGGCAGGCTGTTGTGTACATGTTGTTCTGATTTGATACACTAAGGCTACGTTCACACTGCAGGTCTTAATGCTCAATTCCGATTTTTTTGTGAAATCTGATTTTTTTTGTGTGGTCGTTCACATTTCCAAATATATGAGACTTGTATGTGATCTCCTGTGTGAACTGAACGCGTTCTACCTAAGTGTCCCGCATTAGCACTGGAGGACGCGATGACGTCACACGTAGCAAGCGTCCTCAGTGTTTGCGGAAGTAAACATGGATTATAATGCGGTCATTAATTTATTTTCTAACCAGAGCTTTCCGTCCATTGACTGCTCTCCACATTGTAGTCCACTATGGGTGTCGTCTTTCTTCCAGCTTCTGCATAGCAGGACGCAGAATAGTGACGTTTGTCGAGTATCGGTGACGTACAGGTCGGATAAATGCGACCCGGCTGTACAGACACAGGTCGCATGTGAAAAGATCCGATCTGTGTTTTTCAGACTGTCATAAAAAGATCAGATACAGGTCGCATACGGGCAAAAAAAAAAAAATGGAATTGGGTCACTTTAGGCTGCAGTGTGAACGTAGCCTAAGTGTCATTTTTACTTATTGCTCCTCTGACAAAACTTTTTGGAAGTCTCTCGCAGCGCGGCATCATTTACGCACAGTCATCTCATCCCTCTTACCTAAACTTCTCATACATCTGGGATATGTAGGTGTTCATCGGCGTCATGTGTGCATTCTCGCCCTCAAAATGCTTGTTTGCAGCAGCGTGCTGCAGCATCTTCGACACAGACCCCAAGTTGCGCCGCTGGTCGTTTGGCAACTGGCCTCCTGCCGACACGTCGATGATGTCGAAGGCGTCCGGCGCCACGATGGCTGGGTTCATGTAGCGGTAGTACAGCAGGTTCCCCACAATCTGATATGAAACACAGATCACACATCAAGCCAGGGTGCTGTTTTTTTTTTTCGAGGATTTTATTTCGACACCTTTATGCTTCTACCTTCAGCAGCTCATCCTCTGAGGCTTCTGGAAACTTTTCATGTAGGGTGTTCTTCAGAACCTTTGCTATGTATCTCATGCCATAACTGCATGCAAAACAAAGAGCATTGGTAGGACATCAAACGCACAACACCATGCCGTCACATGCTATGTGGCAAACGACAACACAAGCAAGAGTAAAACTGAGGAGGTATATGGCCTGTTAAAACTAAAAATGGGTCTTTTAATATGAACAGGATTTCAGTGTCTTCTGCTTTGCCATTGGCCACACAGCCCGTCTGCTGGTAAATAAGGACATAAGGATGTTTACTCACTAATTTTGTTGGCACGTAAAATAACAGTAGGTTTGTTGTCATTTCAGCTTTTAACTTTTTGCTCTCTCTCTTTTTTCTTCATAGAAGGTACACCTGGTCTGGCGTTCTGTTAACTGTGACATCATCCAGAGAAGACAGATCACCCACCATTTAATGTAGAACAGATTACTGGATCAATGTGTGCTTCTGTGCTTTTTTGTCTGTCTTGTTGTGTCTCTGTTCTGTCTTCTGTAACCCCAGTCGGTCGAGGCAGATTACCGTTCATACTGAGCCCGGTTCTGCTGGAGGTTTTTTCTTCCCGTTAAAGGGGAGTTTTCCTCTCCACTGTCACTTCATGCTTGCTCAGTATGAGGGATTGCTGCAAAGCCATGGACAATGCAGACGACTCTCCCTGTGGCTCTACGCTTCTTCAGGAGGAGTGAATGCTGCTTGTCAAGACTTTGAAGCAGTCAACTGGTTTCCTTATATAGCAATTTTTTTTTGACCAATCTGTATAATCTGACCCAATCTGTATAATCTGATTGAATTTGACTTTGTAAAGTGCCTTGAGATGACATGTTTCATGAATTGGCGCTATATAAATACAATTGAATTGAATTGAATTGAATAAACCATTGTGCTAAAAGGATGCTCTATCCTTAAAACGACACTGAGACCAAAAATGTTTGGCGTTATTGAAAAAGCTAAAAAAAAAAAACAAAGATAGAAAAATGCTGCTAAATGCTCAGCAAAATTAAAAAAAAAATCTAATGCAATATAAGCAAAATTTTATTCATGATTATTAACCTTTCTTTAACAAGGAAGGGCAGAAAAAGAACATCCTGTGCGTATAAGACTTAAATCCAACTCCTAAATACATACACATGCCTTACCAGGTAACGGGCATATACACAGTCACAAACATGCTAATTTGTCACAGAAAACAAAAGCTAAAAGAAGACGGCCGTGGTTGCCAGACCTTGAAACTTACGGGATATTGTCCAGCGAGGACACGATGGAGCTCAACACCTTATCCGTTGTGGCCCGCAGAGCCACGCTGGAGGCCTGCAGCCTGTTGCGTACTTCCTCGTGCGACATGGCCTGCTCAGGGGTCACGTCGTAGGGCAGCTTGCTAGAGGGCAGCAATGGGAGGCGAGTCTGAATTATCGTTTGAGCATTAATAGCTGATCATTTCTGTAATCTAAATGGTTAGAAACAATGTTTTCCTGATAGGCAGGCGATAAGACAGAATGTACCACAACTTGAACCCTAACAAATGAGTACCTGGCCTCTCCGGTCGCCGTCTCCAGCTGGTTGACCCAGGCTTTGTACACGTCCACAGGATTGGTGTTGATGCCCAAACTTTTGTCATCGATGATCTCTTTGACCACTGGAGCCAACAGCTGCCTGAGGGTGTTGTGGCCTCGGGCGCCTCTGTTAAAGCTCACCACCATCTTGACGACTGTGGGATTGCCCGTCACTATGTCCTGGATCTGATCCACCTTAGAACTGAGACAGAAGGAAGAAAAAAAGAGCCATGTTGGAAATGATGCCTCCGTTTACAAAAAAAAATAAAAAATCTGAATTAAAAAAATAAATTAATGTGGATGTTTTTGAGATATTTTGTTGCAATTATAAAAGCTCTTAAATGTTTTTGGGGTTTTATGCCACTAGAGAACAGCAACTACATTTATTATCAAAAATTGGAGCAGAAAAGTTCAACATCTAATTCATGAAATCGCGCGTTTTAGTGGCCAATCCCAGGGTATGAGCAAGTTAATGTTGAGAAATCTGGACGCTGGGAATTACACTTGTTCACATAGTTTCTCACGCCTCGCTCACAGAATGTTTGACATCTATAAATAAAAGATGGTACCAGAAATGTAGTTTCTCACATAAAGTCTCTGCAACTTCTTTGTATCTACTTGCCAATAACCTTTCAACAGTCACACCTTAGAAGTGCTGAATAAAGTCAGACCTTCGTCTGACGGCCTTAGAACCAAAATCCGTTCACTACGCTGCAAGTCAAGTTTATTTGTAAAACGCATTTAAGCAGCAAGGCGGTTCAAAGTGCTTTACATCATGAAAACATTGAAACTTCAAACACATCAAACCGGTCCCTGGTTGTGAGACCTGTAACAAACATTAAATTTTATTAGGTGAAAACATCAATACACATCAAATATGTTGGTCAGAGTTAATATGGGCTGAGAACAACCCTAAGAAGATGGGTTTTCAGTCTTGATTTAAAGGAACTCAGTGTTTCGGCTGATTTGCAGTTTTCTGGAAGTTTGTTCCAGATTTGTGGAGCATAGGAACTAAATGCTGTTTCTACATGTTTGGTTCTGGTTCTGGGTATTCAGAGTAGACCAGAACTAGAAGATCTGAGTGGTCTGGAGCAACAACAACAACAACAGGTCTTTAATGTGTTATAAATTAACAGAAGTACACACCATAAAAAATAAAGGGACCACTTAAACAACACAATGTAACTCCAAGTCAATCACACTTCTGTCCACTTAAGAAGCAACACTGACTAACAATCAGTTTCACATTCTGTTGTTTAAATGGAATAGACAACAGGTGGACATTAGAGGCAAATAGCCTATAATGCATGTTTTAGTGATGGGTGATAGCTTTGCAGCCTCTCTTTGTAGATTTCATAATAAACGTGAAGTCGAGTTTTACGCCATTTACATTCAGCTCTACGACAACGTTTTCTTTCAAATCTCACAAATGGGGCATTTCTCCATGGAGATTTCTTCCTCCCAGAGACTACCTTCACTTTACTGGGAGCAATGGAGTCGATAATGACTCCATTGCTCATTGAAATTATCTACTAACTCATCTGTTGTATTATAGGATTGAAGTGAGGTGGAGGAATATATCTGACTGAAGGTTTCTACTGTGTTGTCTGTAAATAAACGTTGTGTTACAATATCTGTTTTGCTAAGTGAGTCGACAGAGACTGTACTTTCAAAGATAACAGAGAAATGATCCGACAGGGCGACATCAATTGCAGAGAAATATTTACACCCTCACTGATAATCAAGTCCAGAGTGTGTCCTTGATTGTGGCGCTGCTTGTTTGACATGTTGAGTCAAACCAAAGTTGTCAAATATATCACACCACTTTTTTTGCATCTCTGTCTTTTTGCAGAGCGTCAAATTAAACCCCCGCTGTCCGGTGCAGCATTGTACAGGCGTGCACAGGCTAATATGACGTGACTTATCCAAGTTCCTCCCGTCGATCCAAGCCTGATTAATCTATTCTTCACAACCCTTGGAGTTTTCCTCCAGAGGGGCCTAAAATGTGTGCATCATTAATCTCCCACTGAAGGCTCCTGGTGTCACAAACGCTGCATGGGGAGCAGCTGCACCATTAACGCTCTGGAGAGGCAGGTTTACCTCCTACGCAGTAAATGTGGTCCTAAATTGTGGAAGCACATCATCACGGCATGCCTTTATAGAACTACCTAAACCTAAAAGACACTGATAACGTCGCTATAATAAATGTGTTCAATCCAGGAAACCGTAGCCCACAATCCACAATTATGCACAAGCGATTCACAGCCTCACATTTCTTTTTTATACATTAGCCTCTCTGCCCTAATATAGAGGCTCCTGCACTGACTACGTTTCTGATTATTTACGCGATCAGCCTTCGATCTATCTTGACAAGTAATTCACTGTTAAACATTTTGCTCAACTATCCACTGAGTTCTCACTTGATCTCTTCTTCCAGCGCAGTCTTGAAGAGTTTGAGCAGCAGGTACTCCTCTCTTTGGTTGGAAGCGTAGTTGTACAAAGTGAAGATCACCGTGTCCATGAACTTTGTAGACTTGTTTTGGGGCATTTGAAAGATCAGCTTAGCCAGATAGGATGGAATGGTCTGAAACGGGGTTGAGGGGGGAAACAGTTTTAGTTTGCCCTAATACAGAAAATCTCAGAGATAACGGATCTAAACAATTTTCTGCTACTGCCCAGCTTGAATGTATTCGTGCTGCACCTCTTACCTGTAGCAGATAAAAGAGATGCTGGTAGGCTTCCAGTTTCCTTCTTTTACCCTTACTAAGGCCTTTAATCCCAAGTCCATCTCCAGTAGTCTGGTCATCTGTACTCGTTTTATTTTTCTTGTTCTTCATTTTCTTATTATGTGAAACAACATCCTGTGAAACAAAACAACCCCCCCCAAAATTAGGAATCCCAAATGAAAAAGATGGAGTACCCTATACCTCATCCGTCCAGCCATCTACGTGTGTAGAAGAGCCGAGGTGCATGTTAAACGTCTCTATCTCAAGCCGTAGCACAAACTCAACGATTTCATGAAAAGCCTCTCGACCTGCAGCGTGATCCTGTTCTTCACCAGCAGGCCGATCTTGATGTCCATCACGTTCAAGTCTTTCTCCATCTGTTGGTTGGAGCGGATCTTTGTGACCACTTCCTCCCTGAGCTGGGTCACCTCCTGCTCCTCCTGCAGGTCCAGGGGGCTCTGCTCCAACAAGTGGACGAACTTTCGGACCACCGACAGCGGAGGATCACTGGCGCCAGCTAGAAGTGACAAAAACGAGAACTGCGGTTTTCTTTTAAAACTTACAGACGAGCATTTATTGGTTTTACAGGCAGGTGTTCTTCAAATACTGGGCAACATCAGAGTGCCGGTAAATGTGGATATAAAGACAGCAGAACAGTTTGTAATTTTATTGATTTCAGGTAATTCAATTCAAACGTGAATCTCATATATATCCATTTTTTGACTCACTTAATGTCCTGTAGTCATCTCTTGCCTTGTTCGCCTTTAGAAAAGCCTGGATTTTCACAATTTCTTTCTCCTAAACCCAGCGAGAGCAGATTGTTGTAAGCAGCAGGAAAAACTGAAGGGAATTCAGAAACAGATCTGCGGACCGAGTCGAGGATTACTCACATGGTCTCTGAAGAACTGCAACCGTTGATTGTACTTTCGTTTTGCTTTCCACATTTTCACAACAGACTGGATCTAAAACAGATGTATGAAATGAACACTGTTTCATCAAGTCAGTACAAATAAAAGATACTTTCAAGATATCTGTGATTTTTGTAGGTTTTGATTAATTACGTCATTACGTCATTTTAAAAGACAATAAAATGAATAAAATAATCACCTTGATCACAGAAGCAACACTTTTCTGAAGCAAATTAATCCTCCTTATGTAGATTTTCCTCTGTCTATAGCCCCTCCAGCAAGCCTAAAAAAAGAAATAACCGTGTTTAAAAAAGTAAAACCATCTAAAATAGTTAATGCCTGGCTTCGCATGATTGGTTGGGGAGCTTGGATTGGCAAGAATATCTTTAATACGTCTTTTAAATAAGTGTAGTACTGTTTATGTTGGTTTTTAATCCTAGAAAAACAAACAACTTTATCAGTTGTATGTAAAATGTAACAAATATACAATTCATAAATGGTGCAATAGCCCACACAGGAATAATGAGCGTTTATTAGATGTCTAATCAACTGCGATGGAGAAAGGTTTACACATTATGGGTATGAATTACTCATTTCAACTGTTCCTTTTCAGGTTAAAAATATAATAAAACATACTTTCATCAATTTTAAAAGCCTTGTACAGACAAATAAGTAATTATGGAGGAATATTTGAACACTCTTCTAAACAGAATTAATAAAGTTGTTTAAAATTGGTTGTTTTCTTGGCACAGATCCTTCTTTAAGGTGTAGTCCATAAATTATGAACAAACGCCAAAGTCGAATGTCATTCTGCTTTTTTTCTATTTGAACCCCAGCTTTGATGTGTGTTGGGACCACAGTTCTGAAGGCAAAACCACCTGTGTCCAAGAATAAACCATCCAACCACAAATCGCCAACCTCAGAGGAAAAGAAAAGCGTTCGGTTACAAAGGGACACCATGAAGCTTGACCTAAATTTACAGCTACCCACACAAACAACCTAAAGACCTTCTGTGGAAAGATTATATGGTCAGTGGAGTCAGAAATGGCAGGAGAAAGCCAATCGACTGACAAAAAAAAAAGACTGCTGTAGATTTCTTTTATCATTATCACAATAAATACCACAAAATCTTGAGACAAACTTTTGAGTCCCTACGGCCCATCTTTAGCTGCACCTTGTGCTGCTCAATTACACAAAGTGAATGGAATAATAATAAAAGAAGGACTATCTCCAAATTCTTCAACTTCAACTCAAATTAACGACAAGACCAGTGAAAGTGGACACAGCTGGAAGTTCCAACAGGAGATTGAACCGCAAATATACATGAAAACATGGGTAACATTAAAATACAACACATAACCATTACTATAGATGTATCATCTGGACCTAAAAGCTGGCTCCATCCTTGTCATAAAAACAGACCAATTTAAAAAAAAAAAAAAGTAATCTGCAACCCAAACCCACTTGTGATAAGAGGAGCGGTCAACTCATCCAGAATTATGCCAGAAGCTTCCTGATGGTGTATCTGCCAATCGCTGAGGGACATTTAACCAAGTATCAGCAGGAGTCTGTGTGTTGCTAAATCTGCATTTAAACTTGTGCACCCAGTTCTTGATTTTTTTTTTAAGGTAACTGTTTGTTGTTTGATCATTTCACCCTGAAACAGGATTGATCAAGTGTTTTCCTAGAGGCAAAAACTCATGACAAGTAAGCTTTCACCAGGACTGTATACGTTGGTCTTCTAGTGTAATGGCGAACATGACGCCCTCTTCAGTATAACCCAAATATATTCTTCTTATTTTTCTGTCACAAACTAAAAAGCACATAAGAGGAACTCTGGGCTTCATCCTGTGGTCTTTGAACACTTTAACATGTTAAATGATGAAAGTAGAGATGCCTCCTCATATTTCATACCTGGAGTTTAACTACTTGTGGTTCCTGCTGGTGTAGATACTCCATTCTCTGTGAATGTTTTTTTCTGACCAGGTAACCTCTGATCCTGGCCTGCAGCTGCGTGACGAACGATTCATTCGCCAACCACAGCTGTTCCCTGTTGTACTCTGCAGTCACACAGTTGACTACATTCTGACAGAAAGGGGAAAACGTTGTGTCAGTCCTGAAAGTAGTGATCAGACCATAACGGCTGCTAGCATAAAGCAGAAGTACCTGGATCTCTTCTTTGCTGAGCTGCGCAGCTTTCTGGTCAAATCCTTCCGGCTCTTCCCAGCTGCCCTGCCCCGTCTCCAGGCTGTAAAAGTAGTCGTATCTGTCCTTGATGCTGTGTTTTACCCAAACACCATCGCTGCTGCCTGCAAGAAGGAAAACAATCCTCCATTTTACATTTTCCCACGGCCTCAGCAGCATTAAGATAATAAAGTTGTTTCCTATCAAATCTAGGTCAGAGGTAACTGATGAGGCTCCTAAAAGCAAAGTTTTAAACTTTTATTAAATCAATCCTTTGACAACCGAAACATTCATAATCTTGCAAAGTTTATGAATATTTTCCTGCAAATTAAACTAATTTAACCCTTTTAATAAAAAAACACCTTTGTTTGCACTTAGAATATTGTAGATTAGTGAGTTTTTATTTTTACACTCAAATACTCATCACCAAAAGGATTACATATGAAAAACACATTAAATCCGTCTTTAAATTCTAAGATCACACGTTGATTTGATATCAATTTGAATGAAACAGAGCAACTCATCTCATTAAGAACCTTTAAAGCAGCATAAAAATACTTTACCGTTTTTCGCTCCTTTAAAATGTCGATTTTATAAACTCTAAAACAATTTGAAATTAGATTATCTCACTACTGCAATTCTCTTCCCTTCCATGTGGAGGCAAACCCACTTTAAACACATTACTGATGCCTAAAGGACATGTCGTATCCATTAATTGTAGCCAAAACCTTCATACATCTACAATTTGCTAATTCCGTTTTTTAAAATTGAAATTATATTACAAATGTGATTAACCGTCCAGCACATTTACCGTTGCTAGCGTTTGTTGTTTGTCTGTGTGCTAGTTCACTCTGGTATGTGTCGGCACAGTCCGGATGCACCGCTCTCAGTCCTGCACTTGGACTCTGCAAAGCCTGCAAGGTGTTCTGGGGGTCCCCTTCCTCCACTGTCCTGTTAATATGAGCAACAGCTCCAGCCACTGAAAAGATACCAGAGAGGTCAGCTGTTTAGTGAGAACGCTGACCGAAAAAGATCCACAGCAGGAAACGTGGCTGGGTAACACAAACCAGCGTGAGGACAGTAAAATCCCAAAGAGTCAGGAACACAAAACGTTTCAAATGACAAATATTTAACAAACGTGTATAAAATGTAGAATAATTTATACGCTGGTGTATTTTATCAAAACCAAAACTGAAACGAACTTGTAAACACTCAAGTGCGCCGAACACAGACAAAAACTGACAAATAACCAACAATTAGTTCACCTAGTTTAGATGTACCGTTGAAACTAGTTTACATAAACTATATAAAAAGGAAACATAAGCTTTTTTACAAGCTTACAAGCTTCTGCGTTACATTGACACACAGTCTGCTGAATGTATACAGCTCCCGTGTATATATCCTTTTACTTCTTATTTTACTGTATTCTTATTTTTTGTCTGCACCATCAATACCAAATCAAATTCCTCGTAAGTGCAAACCTACTTGGCGATTAAAGCTGATTCTGATTTTTCCTCTCACTGTCGGACATGATATCTGAATAACCTTTTCCTATATCAGGTCTGGTAGAATCACCAAAATTATTTGTACTTGCTAAATAACAGAATGATTATTTTTGACAATATTTTATTACTTTCCTCTTAATCTGAAGTTTACATACACTAAGACCACTAGGCCTTTAAACAATTTGGGAACGACCAGATGGTGACGTCATGTGTTAGGAAGCTTCTGACAGCATTATTGACAACATTTGACTTGATCTGAGACACCTGTGGATGTTTTAAAGGCACACCTACTACAACGCGCCGCCTATTTGTGTGACATAATGGAATAGTCAAAAGAAATCAGCCAAGATGTCAGGAAGAGAAGTGTGGACGAGTCTGGTTCATCCTTGGGTGCAGTTTCTAAACGCCTGAAGGTGCCACGTTCATCTGTTCAAACTATTTAATGAATGTATGAACACCAATTATCATAATGCTCAGGAAGGAGACGGGTTTTATGTCCCAGAGATGAACATGCATTGGTATGAAATGTGCACACCAACCCAAGAACAAAAAGTAAAATAGCCGGTAAGAGTGTCTCATTATCCACAGTGAAACGATTACTGCACCGACATGAGCTGAAAGGCTACTCTGCCAGGAAGAAGCCATTACTCCAAAGCAAACACACACAAGCCAGACTACCGTTTGCAAATGTACACAGGAACAAGGAATGAATCTTTGGAGACATGTCCTGTGTTTAAAATTGAACTGTTTGGCTATATTGACCATTGTTACTTTTAGAGGAAGAAGGAGGAAGCTTTCAAGCCTGAGAACAGAGCCCCACTGTGAAACATGGGGGTGGCAGCATCATTATGTGGGGTTGCTTTGCTGCAGGAGGGACTGGTGCACTTCACAAAATAAATGCATGAAGAGGAAAGAATATTATGTGGAAATCGTGAAGCAACATCTCAAGACATCAACAAGAAAGTTGGAGCTTAGACGCAAATGGGTCTTGCAAATGGACAAAGAGCTGAAGCATAAATGGTTCCAAAGTGGCTTAAGGATAGCTATGTCAATGTTTTTGAGCGGCCATCACAAAGTCCTGATCTGAAGCCTATTGAAAAATATATGGTCAGAGCTGAAAAGGCGTTTGCCAACAAGTCAGCCTACAAACTTAGCTCAGTTACACCAGTTCTGTCAGGAGGAAATGGCCAAAGTTCCTGCAAACGTTTGTGAGAAGCTTGTGGAAGGAAAGGCTTATTCAGATTTCATGTCTGGCAGTGAGAGAAAAAAAGACGCTTATGTGTCTTTTTATATCCCGTATGTAAACTTCTGGTTTGAACTGTACATGAGAGAGATAAAAAAAATAAAAAAAAACTGCTGGTGCATACTTGTCAGGGCCTCTGCTTCGTCCTGATTGGCTGTGAGGATAGCTTCCTGGATTTGGTCCAGCCAGAGCACCGCAGATTCATCTCCAGAAGTCTGTAATCAGGGGAGAAAAAATTAAGATCACTTTGGTGTTGAGAGGAAAGAAATCAAATTAAACATCAATCATAATATTTCACTAAAACACATTTTAAATAAACTTTGAAAATAAATGAAATTTAGCTATTACAGCTTGGGTCAGAGACGCAAACTGGTCTTGATTGGCAACACATGGAGGCTGTTACTGAGTAAAGACTCAATGTTAGACATTCTCAGCATCAGTTTGGTGTTTAAAATGTAGAAACTATGTAAATAGAAACTGTGTTTTCCACAACAAGCCAAGACACGCCTGCGGTTCATTCAGAAAGCTGGAGGCTTTCTGTAGATAACCAGAAAGCCAGAAAGTACGGAAAAGCTGTCCAGTTTTCTCCCCTTGAGCTTTCCACCTGTGCCTGCCATGGCACATGATGGATGTGGAAATGTTGGCAAACCTTTTACAATCTCAGAACTTAAGTAAGGCTCTTTATTATCTTGGAAATACAGACAGACGCTGTTGTTTTTATAGTGCTATCTGTGCGAAATATTAACAAAACTATTAGATATCAACTCTCTCACATGTGCAAACTGATATTTTCAAACTGATATCTGCTAAAATCAGTAGTGAAGGTTAAAACTTTACTGAAAACTGGTAATCGGCCACAAACTTAAACTGATTTGATCAAACTACATAAGTTGGTGATGAAAACAGCAACAAAACTGGCACAATCTCTGCAGAACAGGAATATGAGAAGAGAGGGAAAAGAGTACGGGTAGTCGTCGATCCCAACAGCTACAAACCGTGTTTACACAGTTTGTCGGCTCCGCTTCCTCTCAGGCTAATTTTAGAGATCCCTGTAGGAGTCAGAGGTTGCTCCTTGACCAGAGAGACCCCCGCCCCACACACACACACACACACACACACACAGAAAGGAAGTTACTGCAATAAAACAAAGACATCTAACAGATGTGGTTTGTTTATCGACTTTAACAAACTCAACTTTAACATGAAAAGCTGAGCGATACATCTACAAACGCACAAATTCAAGGCGAAAGGTTTTGTTAAGCCTTCCATCTAATTTGATTGGAAACGTTAAAATCTCTACATATTTACATCGTATGCAACATGAAGTATACAAAAGGATAACCAAAAAAATTTAAAAGGTTTTTCCTTAAAGATACACTCCACTGAAATAAGAAATACATATTTTTAAACACCAAACAAGTAATTTTTTTAAATCATTTTAACTTGGATTATATTGTTTCCATTATAGAAACAGAAATGAACAATTAAAAAACAAACTTACAAGTTACAAACTTAACTTAAAAAACAGAAAATCTATTTTTTAAGCAACCCAAACTCACTAAAAGCTAGCTAAAAAGCGCCACTTGTTTATAGTCCACAGTCAACAGAGCGGCACACAGCCCCTCCTCACCACTGTGAGTCAGGGGGAAGTTTGTGACGCAGGCGTCAGGGAATTCAGACCTGAGCAGGAAACTCGCTCGCGGCACCGCACACAACTAAGCATCCATCAAACCCAAACCAAGAGCTGAGCTCGAGCGCAAACAACTATCCGCCGCTTGAGCTGCAGAGATGCAAGAGGGCAAATTCCTCCGGCGGAGAACTGCTAAAGAGAACCACAATCAAGCGGAGTGAAGAACAGACGCCGTGGGAAACGCGGGAAAATTGGTGTGGAAGTGAAATGGCTGACCTTCTGAGAGGACTCGTATTTTGTCTAATGGTGGCCCAGACCAGTCAGCTCAATGGTAAGTTTATTCAGATGTTTATTCAGATGTAAGGATAGTGACGGTTTTCACAGACGGTCAAAATTACAGTTAAACCCAGAGTTATTTATATACCTGGCAGAATGTTTTTAAAGTAAAAACACTTTAAATCGTGCTTCTACTGACTGGAAATATTGACGGTTTTGGAGAGGGTCCCGACTTGAATCTAATTGAGAATTTGTGGAGGGAGCTAATGATGAGGGTGATGGCAAAGAGGCCCTCCAACCTCAGAGACTCATCACCAGAAGCTCAGAAATCATCACAATATCAGTGGAAACAGGCAAAAAGCCCGTCAGCAATTTGAAAACATTTGGTTGCCAATGAAGATTTCTCCATTCGTCATTCTGAAGGGTATTAATCATTTTGAAAACAAATAAAGCAAACATTTTCTTTTACAAATGATACTGATTATGCGTGGTTTTAGTAGCCTTTTAGAGATGTCTGTCAAATTTCCAATCAGAAGTAAACCTCTTGGTTCAACAACCATTTTTACATCCGAATCTGCCAGGGGTGTGAATCATTCTGGGCTTATTTAGCCTTTAAACATAAAGATACCATAAACAGCATAAGCTTATGAGCAAAAAAAACAATTTGAGGTTCAGTAATTTCAGGGGTTATTTAATCAAATGTAAATGTTTTTTTTTTTTTCCTTTAACAGGAAACGGAAAGATAACTGCGCCACCAAAGAGTTTTTACGGCTTCCCAAGACGGTCTAATTACACAAACCAGCTGCTTGACCTTTTCCACTACACCACCGATCCTCCCCTGGATGTGGACCCCGAGGGGCCAGTGACGGCATACACCACAGGGGCCCTCAGCACTTGGATCATACCTTTATCGTACATCATAATCATCCTGGTGGGTGTCCCCTCCAACACCTACATCCTGGCCTTCCTCAGACTCCGGCTCAGAACAAAGACTCTATCCACGGTGGTCCTGTACCTGAACCTGGCCCTGTCGGACCTGCTGCTCGTTCTCTCGCTCGCCCTGCGCGTCCACTACCACCTCAACGCAAACAACTGGATCTTCGGGGAAATCTCCTGCCGGCTTGTCACGGCTTTATTTCACGGGAATGTTTACTGCTCGGCTCAGACCATAGCGTGCATCAGCCTGAGGCGCTACCTGGCTGTGGTCAAGCCGTTTCTGTACAGACGGATGGCTAAGACGAGCCTGAGCCTGTGGATGTGCCTGGTTGTGTGGTTCCTGTATGGAGCTGCCGTCGTGCCCGAGCTCCTGGTCAGGCAGAGCTACCACATCCCAGAGCTGGGGATTACTACGTGCCATGACGTACTGCCGCTAGGAGAGCCCTCACATTCGCCGCTGGTGCCGTACCGACTGATGCTCGTTTTTCTGGGCTTCTTGCTTCCCTTCGTGGTTTGCGTTTACACCCACATCGCCGTGGTTTCCCACTTAAGAAAAAGCTGCAGCGACTGGAGACCCTTCATCAGAGTGAGCACCCTGGTTTTCGTCGTCTTCGTGGTGTGCTTTTTCCCCAGTGGCATCCTGCACAGCGCCCACTACATCAGCCTGTTTTCCAGCGGGGACGACACGCTCTATGGATACTATAGATTAGCGATCTGTCTCTGCTGTTTCCACAGTTGCCTGGATCCCATCCTGTGCATGCTTCTTTCCAAGACGGCAGACTCAGAGCTACAATTTGTCTCCCTTGATTGGATTCTACGCCGGCCAGCAGCTTTAACGTGACACTGGACATTTTCTAAATAAGGGGGAGAAAAACAGACTATATCCTGGACTGCTATACAGAAGAGAGATAAAGCAAGACATCCGAGAGTTCAAAACCTGTAAAAATATTCCTTGAAAACTCAGTGAAGACAGAATTTGCAACATTTAAGGAGACAAAAGAGCTGAAATATTTATTGAATCAGAATGTTCATTGTAATGTCAATGTGTAGGGGGGAAAAATATTTGTAAGGCAAACATAATCTCATGTCCATGCACGACATACCAAGTTATATTCAATAAATTAGAGTACTATTAAGAAAAGTTCCTTTATTTCAGTAACTCAATTCACCAAGTGAAACACATTTAATGATTTAATTACACCGACTGATGAAAACCTGGCTGTTTATGTAGATTACGTTTCTGCACAGCATAAATCTCATCTTTAAGTAAATAGAACACGTGAGCTGCTGAGTATTGTAACTGGAAGATGACTGAACCAAATGCTGGTTAAATTAAACCAGTAATAAATGTTTTGCATGCTGCCACAGCAAAGCTCAACCTTTAGTCCAGGGTCCGATTTCCCATGCAGGACTATTTTCTGCATTTATGTGATTTGGACCTGGTTCCTACAGTGGAAAAGCAGGAGGGAGAAAAACTACCCCAGAAAATGATCCTGGGTTCTGAAAAGGTTCCTGCAGGTGAAACGCACCTTTTGGACCTGGAATGGAAATCGCAGATGAATCCGAACCGACAGTCACTGCATGATTTGTCACAGTTGCTTCTTTGTCTGAGCAAACATACTTTCATTACTTCCAGTTTAATGTTTTGTAGAAATGTGGTTTTCGCGTGTGGGAGAATTAAAAGAAATGTGGACATACAAGACAGAATATAAACTATTACATTTAAGAAAGAGAAAACTGTTGGAAAACAACAAGACACCTGCTGATTTAAAGCTTTAACAAACTATTTTTCATATGCACTTCAAAGAACTAAATGCAAGTTTGTAAAAATCTCTAAAATGCAGTAACTAAAATGACAGTGGTGTTACCTGGCAGAGAAGCTGTTTGGTATAATGAAGTAGGTCGTGGTAATGCTTCGCTGTGGCTGGGTTTACTCCCGTCAGCTTGGCTGTAGGGAGAAGCAGAGCTGCAAGGGTCTGCTGAGGATCTCCTGAGTTCAGCGCCTCGTTGATCTCTGCAATAGCGATGATACCTGAAAGAACGAGAAAAAAACACTCTCAGCGCACTCCAAGTCCATGAATTTATCTTTTTGGGAGCAGATTCTCTATCTGAGACAACTGGATTTGGACCTGGATGCTTAAAAACGTTATTAAACACGGGGAAGATGTCATTAGCAAAGGAAAAATACTGTTTTGTGAACCAGAACCGAAAATCAGTAAAAATCTTACGTTCGTGCTCCTCTTGGACCTGAACGTTAACCATGTCGATGCATTTCTGAACATCGTTCCAAGAGAGAAACTCCTGGCTCTTGGAAAGAGTCTCGGTTCGCTCTTCAATAAGCATGTCAGCGTACCTAAGAAAAAAGGGTTGTGTAGAATTTTAAATAGGTTCAATATTAAACTAGACGAATCATGTTTAAACTTTTCATGACTCCTAAACATTTTTCAGGACAGAACTCCCTACTTTCCCAGAGTCCAAGTCCTAGGTTTCTCAAGTTGGTTTTAGCCTGTACCATTACACAATTAGTGGCAGTAGCACCGTGGTACGGTACTAAACACAGAGCCTGTAATGACCTTAGTATGTATGGACAGATGTACTGTGGATTGAAACAAAATTTAAACACTGACGGAGAACAGAGCCTGGAAATAAATAATCCATACATGTACTGAACTTATACTTAAATCCATCTCTGTACCTTTTCAGACGTTGTAGGAAGCCTGACATTATAAGCTGAGGTTTATAAACTCTAAAAACACCAGCGGTCCTTATCTGACCCTGGAGTGGGCGCTGTGCTTAGCAACCAGGTGATGTTCTTAAGACTTTACTAAGAGCTTATTTGCCCTCTTTCCTGCAGCCGTCGTACCTGTTGAGGTTGTCGTGCTCTATATTTGTGAAGCCCAGCGGAGAGTCCGTCAGCTGCTCAATGACAGCCTGCGGCTCCTTTGTGTCCAGCACCTCGTTCAGGACCGCTACCGCCGACAGCATCTCCACAGCGACGCTGAGCTCCTCGTGACTCAGTCCAGACTGTCACACATCAAGTGATGAATCAAAAGCAGCGGCAGTGCATTTTATTCAGGAAATATAAAACATCTGTTGGCTTTAAGGGTGTTTTAGCAACTAAAGGCCCACAGAGCTGCAATCTTAAGGTCATAGTCTCACCCGTCCTCCTTGGAGCTGCAAACTAAACAGCTCGGTCTGATACAGGTTGGCCGCATTCTGGTAGACGATTGGCAGCTGTGCCTCAGGGCTCTGCAGCTCCTCCACCGTCTCCACAGCATTGCCCAGACGAATGGCGGCGTTGATCCGCGCAACTGCCTCAAGTTCTGGTCGGCAAAGTGTCACAAAAAGTTACATAAAAGACTTGGATCTGGTCTTATTGTATGAACATTAAATCCGACATAGAAATACAGAACAGAGAATATTTATATGGGTTTTTTACTAAATCTCACTAGCAATATGTTTCCATATTTAGTATTGAGATCCCTGTGAGATTTTATTTCATAGATAAGGAGGCTCGGTCAGTTCCAAACTGGACTTACTGCGTTTCTCTGCCTCTGCAAAGTCGTTACAGGAGCTGACGATTCTGTGAATCTCCTCTTTGTCCAGCGCTACCGACCTCCCACCATCCTGTGGTCCAAACAGAGACTGATGAGACAACAATAAAGTCAATTATTCTGCATTTGACAAACCACTGGAAGAGCAACTCAGTGCCTTGGCAGAGGTCTCCTACACCTGGGTCCTGGGCTTTTATCCAAATGTGTAATTAGTCAAGTCATATCAGATAATTAAAAGTGTCATTTTAAAAAAAGTTGAGGAGGTGCGGGGGTATGAGGATAAAGTTGTAAAATTTGTAAGAACCCTAACAAAATTTCAGAAAAAGTAGAGTATCTTGTAATGGTCTACTCTGATATCGTTTTAACAAATATGAAAACGCTGATAAAAGAAATGCTGAATCTTTCATCCCATCCTGGGATGAAAAGTCCATGTTTTTAGAACATCATCTGTAACAACCCACTTTGATATCTTTGGTAAAATAAAACAGATTTGATTTCAAAATTTCCAGTAATTTCAATGAGTTAATAATAATAATAATAACCCAGGAAGAGTAACCCTCCCACAGATCTTCGTTCCTACCCTCATCTATGGTCACGGGCTTTGGGTCGTGACCGAAAGAACGAGATCCCGGATACAAGCGGGTAAACTTATCCGAGCTTATCCCCCCAATAAATATCTGCATAACAGAGAAAATTAATCAGTAAAGTCTATAAAAATGCAGTTTCCCCCAAAGATCACAAAACTATAACTTAACTAACCAACTTATTCTACTAAGGATCATTGCTGACAACTTGCATCAATCAGCCTTAATTTCCTTAAAAACTGAAATAAAACTGAAAATAAAAACTGAAATAAAAAAAAAAGAAAAAGAGGCTCTAAATAAAATGGGATTCTCTGACTTTTGAAACCTCCAAGTGTAACTATTTGACAAACGACCCTAAAGTTATTGTACCTTTGATTTTTGTTGTGTGTAGGATGTAAAATGCTCCAGGTAGCAGCCGCTGTTTGCCTCCTGGACGCCCAGCAGGGAAAGGGCTTCGAGTCTAAGTGCAGCCATCAAAGCAGCTTCATCTTGGACCAACACTGCTTGGTTCACTTGCCGTACTGCTGCCTGGGCTGGAGAAACCACTCAGTGACGCACAACTTGCTGCTCATTTAACAATAATCTCATGTAATTTTCACTTAAAAAAAAGTTATATCTTCATGAAAAGAATAAATGCTTTGGAAAAAATAAAAAATAAATCATGAGCATGTCGTGTTTGCACATCCTTACTGTTGACACGATCGATGCAGCTCTGGATTTCCTGTTGAGTCAGTAGCTCTTCATAAACGTCTCTTTCTTCTGTAGCAACTGATAATCGCTAACACACAGGAAAAATAATAATAATAAAAAAAAAAAAAATAAAAAAAAAAAATAAAAAAAAAATATATATATATATATATATATATATATATATATATATATATATATATATATATATATATATATATATATATATATATACACACACACACACACAAATTAACATTTACTATTATTCTAAATTTGTTTGATAAAGCAGGGTTCGTGTGTCGTTGCAGCGGATTACTTATTTCACATTTCACATCTGAAGTCATGTGAAGAAAATGTTTGTACAGTATTTGTAAAGGGAGTGGGAGGAGAGATGCCGAGTGGAGGTCTAAAGTCTGGTAAATACAGCTGACACTGCAGGGTCAGGAATGTGCTGGCGGAGGATGTGGAGTGAAAAACTACATTAGTTAAACCTAAATGATCCGTCATAAAACTAAAATTAAAAATTAGCTAGTTGGCCTAAAGCAGTGAACATCGTCTAGCTTTTATTTTGTTTGTTCTGTGATCGACTTCATTTTAGGGTTGGTGGTCCACAGACCTGGTTACTGATTTTTCAGACACGTAAGGTTGTTGATGTAAAAGACGTGTTACAAAGCAGTAAAAACATTTTCATTGTGTATTTTCAGATGGATCCCATTTACCATGTAATTATCTACATAAAAGAAACCGATATGTGAGAGAAATCATTTTGACAACTTTTAGGGTAAGGGTGAAGAGTCTTTACAGGGAAAAAAAGATAAAATGTATGAATAACCTGGGAGTGATGGTTTTCTAGATTTTGTTTGCATTATTTCAGAACCGGGGACCCATCTACCCCCCCCCCTCTCTTTTTTCCCTATCTTGGAATTGTGGGCTCTTAGTTCGTTCCATTACTTTATTGCCACCAATGATCACTGACATAGCAGCACAAAAAAAATGTCTGTTTCTACTGGTAATCCCACATACATGCCTAATATTTTAGATTTACTCCTAAGTTGTAATGCATTGATGCATTTTAGTTACATTTAAGCTCAATTTTTGCTTATTCGTGGCAGCAGTGCCATATTTATACAAGACGCCTACAAAACAGTAACTTCTGTGATTTGGAGCGGCACCTAAAATGCAACAAAACAATGCGAGAAAGCTGAAAGGTTAGTCTTCTCACCCTTCCTGACGACTGATCCCGTTTGCGAGCCTTAGCCTGCCTCAGTGTATCCTGGTAGTCTTGAGCCAGGACTTCCTGGGTTTTCCTCAGCATTGCGTTTGGATTTTTCAAGGCTCCCATCGTGACGGACGCCTGGCCTCTCTCGACTGCCTCGTTGATGGCGATTACAGCAGCATGTACTACGACACAAGTGTATTTTAACCAGTTAGCGTTGGCCAAATGATTTATTGTCAAATTGCATTGTTGAAAACTCATCAGTACTCACAAGCCGCCTCGTCCACAGAGAGCTCATTGGCCAGGATTCCTCCGATTTTACTGAAAGCTGGCATCTGAATACCATACTTCTCCAGTTCAATTCTCATGTTACTGATCTCCTCCTCTGGAAGACAGAAAGTTGGGATAAACTGTATGCCATCAAACAGTAAATGCAGCAATACATTACAGGAAGGGTTATTCATTTTCCTTTGATAATAAGGGACTATAGATTTAACATCAGGCCTCTTCACTCAAACATTTAGATCCATTATTCCTGTCCTTAAAATAAAATAATCAGTGTGTAAATGAAAGCTCTTGTACAAAAACTGAACACTGGAAAGTATGCATCAATGCTAAAAATTTTATTGAACTATTAGACTGGCCACCTCATTAAGTACCAGGTTGGCCCTCGTTGTGCCTTCAGAACAGCCTTTAATTATTTGTGGCACAGATTCAACAAGCTGACAGAAACCATCCGCAGATTTTGGTCCATGTTGCATCACCCAGTTGCTGCGGATTTGTCAAATGTTAATCCATGACTTCAATCTGTTGTTCCTCTCTTACCGAAGGCGCTCTATAGGCTTTGGAGGCCACTGGAGTACAGTGAACTCATTTCAAGAAACCAGTTTGAGATGATTTAAGCTTTGTGACATGGTGCATTAATAGGGCTGGACATCAGCAACAATACTCAAGCAGGGTGTTGCATTTGGAAAGTGCTCAACGAGAACCAAGGGGCCCAAAGTGCAGCAAGAAAACATCACCTGCACCGTTCCCACTGTTTTTTTCAACCCTGCATGCTTTAGACGTTTCTCTGCTTTAACAGATTCAGACGACTGCAGTTCAGAACAAAATGCTGCTGTTCAGGCCGCGTTCTGCCATCTGATTGTTGCATAGTAAATGTTGCCTCATCAAATAAAAAAAATAAAAAATACTGCCCAAAATGGAATAGCTTGAGCCAATTTCAGCACCGGGTTGTCGTTCCTGGCCGACACATGTGGTACCCAGTGAGGTCTGCTGCTGCTGTAGCCGATCTGCTTCCAGGTTCATATTCAGAGACTCTGTTCAGGGATTATAATGTCTGGTTGTTGAGCTACAGTTTCCCCCTCTGTCCTCTCAAATCGTTCTCTGTAAACCAGAGATTTGGTTGTGTGTGAAATTCCCAGTAGATCAGCAGTTTCTGTAACACTTGGATCAGCCCACCAAACACCAACAACCATGCCAGGCTCAAAGTGACTTTAATTCTCCTCCCCATTCTAATGATCACTTTGAACCTTTAGCAAGTTGTCTTCAACAACTCTACATGCTTAAACGCATCGATGCTGAGTCGCTATTTGTGCTAACGAGCAATTAAACGATCATTCATAAAGCGGCCGGTAATAGTTTGCTGCAAACTTAAAAAACACTTAAAAAAAACTAATGTGCCAAGAGTTAAAAAGGCGAATGGTGAATTTTCAGAAGAGGACACAAAGAGGAAGTCAGAGAGTGTTTATTTGCATAGAAATAATTTTCCAATAAAACTACAGACAATGATAAACTATTTAAAAAAGTTCAAAATTAGCTTTATTAGGTTTAAAAGCTAAAAGGTTACGATCGTCACAAATGATTATCTAGAAGACCCCGGGGCAGGTAGTACCTGTTTATTATGGTTTCTATTCTTTCTTTATTCTTTTTTAAAAAATTTTGTGAGACTTGCTTTCAACAGAACCCGATTCTCACAGCTCTTACCCGTGAAGTCGACTTTTCCCAGCAGGTCCTGGATCTGTGGCGCGATCCCCAGTTTGTACAAGTACAAGCTGAGACAAATCACAACAGGCACAAACTTTAGGGTTAAAAGCGATCAGGAGGTTCAAACAATACATGGCACAGACACAAAACGGGGATAAAAGACGTTTATTTCCTCTCATGCTTGTCTTTCACCACTGGAGGGTAGCATTGGCTCATATTCCTGACCACAGCCAGCAGACTCACTGCAAAGCCTGGGACTCAACAAGCAGGAGACTGGAAACTCCATTAAACTTTCATCTTCTCTCAGGTAGCTGATGAGCGCTGCTGAATTATAGATATTTGTGTCGGTTTGGCGTCGGGACGGCTCTAAAAACGGGACTCGTAGGTCAGCAGCTCGTGCCTCTCCTGACCTTTGGCTACTTTGTGTAAGTAAACATACGCTGTACTCTGTCCTTGGGACACAGGGGGCTTCAAACGGCCATTTAAGTTTGCTAACAGAAAGGGTTGTGTTTTGACACACCGGCAGCTGATTTAGGCTCAGATATCGATAGTAACAGCTGACTCAGGGTAATGAAGGCGGCTCAGACACATGCAGCAGTGGTAGAAAAAAAAAATACCTAACAGGGCTTAGGGCGACTGCTCCTCTCCAGATAATGAATAACTTTTTTTCCCCCACATTTCTCATTAATACCTGGAGGAGAGTTTCAAAATACATAATGTTTCCCCAGTGAAATTTGGTTTCGCTTCAGTTTTTAAACCATGGTCCTCTGCCTTGTGGGACCCTAGCAGCATTTGCAGGAAGGAAGTGCACGTGTGTGGATTTGAAGGGAAGGAAACCAATTCTCCCAGGACCCGACCAAAAAACACTACAACAAAGAAAACAGTCCAAGCAGCTCGCAAAACCACTCCCTGAACCAGAAGTTTGGATGAGCACATGGGTGAGAGACGACACTGGATCCCTTTATCATTTTGTTTTTTTCCCCACTTACTGAAAGATACATTTACCGGCACAACAGTATCATTTTTAATCCCGACCATGTCCTGAAACTAAAACCCAGTAATGAAACTATAAGCAGCTTCCATTAATGTTCAACTCTGCATGTTTTTATTTAGAAAGAATAAAGTGATTTAATGCCAGATGGAAAACTTGATTTTTCTCTAATAACCACAGTGTTACACTTAAAAAATTATCAGATTATGAAACCGGATGAAGTTACAGAACATTGCATGACCAACTGCCCGTATTTACATCTAGTGTCAAATGTGAGTAATCCTCATTTACCACAAATAGTCAAAGGTCTGTTGAAGAGCAGCTGCTCCCACAGCCTTATCAGAGCATAAATACATTGTTTTCTGTTTCTGTTTCATATCCCTTCAGGGCGCCATTTCTGCTTTTAAAATAAAAATAAATGGGTCCAAAAGGTGTTTTAGCAGTGCTGGCAACATCATACGTCTGCATTTTTAAATTCTACCTTTACCAAATTTGTCCTTATTCAACGCAAGTTTCAGATTGGGGTACCGATCCAGTCATTTTTATGGGTTCAGGTATCCCCAACTAAACTGAACTGCCAACCCCTGAGCCTGTCTGCACAACGTCGGTGAGCCAGTTAGATGTTTTTGTCTAGCGTCGTTGGCCATACTTACAAAACTGTATCATAGACCAGAATTTTATTTGGTGAGCATCAACATGAAATTGATCTTAACCTGGCCTCAGAAAAAAACAAAAAAAAAAAAATCTTGAATTGTACGGATCGGTATTTGGATGAAAATGCTTTTAAAAACATCCCAGAATTACATATTTAGCCCTTACCACATAGTAAAGGTAACATAATCTCATTAAGACTCAGTGTCACTGCCAAGAGTAAAAACAGTAAATGCCTGCACAAAATGTCCCACTTTTTTATTTTTTACTTAATCTGCTGGAATTTTATTTATGCTGAATGTAGGGACAAAGAAATGCATGAAAAGTGAGAAGAGTGAGAAAAAACATCTGCATTCTGGATGCATGTCGGTCTTACCTTAGTGCGTGTATGCAGTACACCACCTTGGGCATGTTTTTACGGTCATACACATCAGTGGTTTCTGGATAAAATATCTGAAATGGGAAACCATAATTGGTATTATTCACTAATCTGCTTTCAGTATGAGCAGTACAGCAAACACTCCTGTTATATAAAAACTAGTAGTTTTCACAGACTTAAATCAACTAATCTTTAAATAATATTTAAAAAAATATATTAGATTTTTTAAATTTAATGCATTTCTTACGGTTTATTTTATAATCAAATTATTACAGTAGCTATCTAGTATATTTGTCTTTCAAAATGGGAGGAAAACAGTGATTTCCTCCATTTTTACCTAGTTTTCCAACCTAAATATGTTTAAAAATGCTGTAATGCAAACCACAATATTCAAAGGACAAATACTTTTCTCAAGACCCTAAAAATTATCTTAAAAGGTGCATAGCCACATTATTTGACTTTTTTTTTTAGACATATACGTTGCATACAAAGTTTTTCTGAAAGATTATTACTTCCTGATGGATTATTACCGGTCATTTGAGTGTTTTATGCTTTGTTTTTGCAAAATTTGTTAGTAAATAAAATCCTTTGTGTAGATTTCTAACAACAGAGGTACGATACTGCGCATGTACGCAGTGGATGAACAAGGAAACGGCTAACGGCTATTACCAACTCCCAGCGAAGTGTAGAAGCAACTAATTTAGTGCTGGAATATTTGAATAAAGCTAAAACACTAACAAAAAAAGTGAGTGGTCCTCTTTAAAAAAATACTTTATAGAGCACAAAACTACAGAGAAGCTACGTAAAACAAAAAAATCTAATGGTCTTCCAGTTAGAAATGGAAACAGAAAGAAAGTATAATAAGGATCAATTCTGATCATACATTTTCCAGTAAAATTTTTTTTTACTATTGTTATTATTTGCCAATGACATGGGATTCTTTCTAAATGATTACAGCAGGATTTATCTGCCTTAGAATGTGATAAAGGCAGATAAATCCTGGCATAATCCTGGTCTTGAGGCAGCTGAATCCTATTACCCATTAGCTGAAACATATGCCAATTATAGCTATTTAATGGACACGGACATAATGTGTGGAGTCTCAGCTTTTATTTGAAGGTATCCACAATCAAAGTGAATGAAAGGTTTAGGACTTTCAGCTCCTTAACTTGTGCCACCGTGTTTTCAAAAAGGGACCAAAAGTAATCGGACAAATGACTCAAAGGCTATTTTATGGGCTCCTTATATATACACAGCAGATATAAGACCTGAAGTTGATTTGAGGTGCGCCGTGAACAGATAACATGCGGTGAAAGGAGCCTTCCTTAAACTGTAAAACAGAAAACCCATCTGAGAAACTCCTCCAATATTAGGAGTGGCAAAATCTGAACAAACCCAAAGAAGAAAACACTAAAGGATGATCGCAGAAACATTTCCACAGGGGGAGAGAAACCCCTTCACAACAGTCCACCAAGTGAACAACTCTCTCCAGGAGGTAGGCGTAACAATCCCCAAGTCTACCATAGACAGAGAGTAAATATAGACGGTCCACTGCAATCTGCAAGTTACTCGTAAACCACAAAGACTAAAAAGGTTAGATTTGACTTTGCTGGCTCTTTTAGATGTTTGTTTTTTTTTTTTAAATCAGAGTCCTGGAAGAGCATTATCTGAACAGCTTAAGCTCTACGAGAATGATGGGAAGAAAAATATATGGAGAGAGCATGAAACAGCTCATGATCCAAAGCACACCACATCATCTGTAAAACAGAGGCAGTGTGATGGTTTGGCCGTGGATGGCTGCCAGTCGTAGTGGGACACTCGAGTTTATTGATGGACAGAAGCAGCCGAATGAATCCTGAAGTCTGCAGAGACGTGCTCTGTGCTCAGATCGAGATAAATGCAGTCAAACTGATTGGCAATGTTTTATAACACAGATGAACAATGACATACAGCCAAAGCAACCCAGGAGTTTATTGACGTAAAGAAGTGGAAGAATCTGGAATGGCCACGTCGGTCACCTGATCTCGACCCGACAGAGCCGGCGTTTCACTTGTTAAAGACTAAACTTTGGACAGGGAGGCCCAGAAAACAAACAGCAACATAAAGCTGCTGCAGTCAAAGCCTGGCAGAGGATTAAGAGGAGGAAACCCACCGTTTGGTGACGTCCATGAGTTTAAGCCTATCGTTGCCGGCAAAGGGTTTTCAACAAATACAAATTATTGATTTATTTTCAGTTATTTAATTTACTTTTTCAGCCTAATAATGAAAGGGATTGTGTTGGAAAAAAAAAAACTTTACTTCCTCACATTTTTATGCAATCTTTCTGTTCAACCCACTGAATTAAAGCTGAAAGTTTGGCACTTTCAACTGCATCAGAGTTGGTTCATTCAAAATTTATTGTGGTGATGTACAGAGCCAAAATGAGAAAGACAAAGTTATCTCAGTGCAAATATTTATGAACCTGAGTGTAACATGAAACAAGCTGGAATTTCCTGACTTTCAATAATGACATTTCTTGTTGTGAGTCAACAAAGACATTTATGTTACTTTATTTGAAAGCAGAAGTTTCCATATACTACGGTTTGATCACCTTAAAAACATTAGAAAAGCTCAGATTAAGTTGTGGTGGATTATTTAGGACCTGACAAGTGACATTACAAGAATCAGGTTGAATAGAGGCACAGCTGTGTCTTAAAGCAACATCTAAACCACAACGCTTCCTTGTGTGACATCAGGCAAAAATCTAAAGAAATTAGCCAAGATATTAGGAGATTAATTTCAGACTTCCACAGATCTGGTTCTTCCTTTAGTATGATTTCCTGATGGCCGAAGGAGGGATGCCCATCTGTTTAAACAACTTTACTCAAGTATAAAAGACATGGGAGCATCCAGCCCTCATAGTACGGTTCAGGAAGGACACGAGTTTTAGTTCAAAATGTTTATATCAATCCAAGAATAAAAGTCCTTTCCTTGGAAAGATGCCGACTGAAGCTGGTATAGAGAGTCATTATCCAAAGAGTAACGAGTCCTGTACTGACGTGGGCTGAAAGGCCACTCAGTGAGGAAGAAGTCATTACTCCAAAGGTAACATAATAATCCAGATTACAGTAAGCAAATGAACTCTGGGACAAAGACCTTCATTTCTGGAGACATGTTCTGTGAAGTGATGAACTTAAAACTGAAGTACTTGATCATAAAAACCAGCCAATGCAGCCAAAAAGACCCAACAATACACCAATCACACATTTATTTTATGGGCTGATGAGATTTGTAACATGCCATTCCTAGTTTATGAGTTTATCTCAATACGTGCAAACAATGAGGTCAATTCACATATAAAAAAAGAGAAATGACTTCTAGACTGAAATCTAGTGCATTAACATTTGAGCATCACTTGGTACACAAAGATCTGGATATAGAGACAAACGACCTTCTCATCAATGATTTCACTACTACAGTGTTGTACCATCATTCTTGTGTCTTAGATAATTCATATTAAACATAGATTTTATGCTATATGAACTTGTTGCATCGGTTTAGCAGAATGCTACAAATTCCAACAACGTTTTAATTTTAATTTTAATTTAAGGCAGACTCCAACGAATCTACGTGAAAGCGCCATGAACGCTGGTTAAAAAGGGAGCAGCTTCTTACCTTGGGAAGGCCCACTGACTCCATGGCTCTGAGCCACTGCACCGTGTTGTCAGTGTGTCTGAAGTGCAGCCCTTTGGTCTGAGGACAAACGCAGATGTATCACATAAGAGTGAAGGATTTAAAAGAAGGAGTGCAGATAAATAACCTTGAATCTGACACATGAAGACAAGTTAAATTGGGCTGACCGCTAAAAACAATAAACTGTTTGATGAAAGTCAGAGTTAGACTATATTATACTCGTGTGAAAATCAGACATCTTTGTTTTTGTTTTTTTATTTCTAGCAGAACAGCGGCATGTTTCAGTTTGGTTAAATCCTGGCCTCCCCGGTTTCTGTTCATAACTGTCAGGAAGTGTAAAACGACTCTGAAACTGTGAAGCAATCTTTAATCTGATTAGATGAGACGGATAAACGAAAGGAGGGAAACGTACCTTATAACGAGCCTGATCTCGGTCATAGATCTTTTTTGCAGACACCAGTTTAGGGGCAAAGAAATTAGCGAGTTTTCCAAGATAAACACCGTTCCTGAGTCCCTCCTCCAGTTCGGTGGTGGGGGGCAAGTCCTCCTCCAAGCAGGCCTCCATCCACCTGAAGAAGAAAACACCAATACGAAGAAGCCTTAAGCAAAATCTGCTTCAACCTGAGCAACTTCAGCGTAAAACTGCTTTTGAACAGATTACAGTCAATTCTGACCAAGCCTGTTAATGTGAACATAGACATAGGGCTGGGCGATAAATCGATTTAATCGATTAATTCGAATTTACAATTCTTTAAGATTTCATTTTTGGAAAATCTGGATTTTATTTTGCCAATACACTCATTGGGTTTCCATGAAGAGAACAGCATGTGATGCTGCATATATGTTTCGGCAAATGTGTTGTCAAAATATTGTTAAGTATAAACTTTTTTTTACCATAATACGAGGTACTTCATTTACTTATTAACTTTTTTTTTTTTACTTAGTTTGAAGTTCACAAGTGCAGTGAAGCCTGTTCTTAGCTCAATGTGTAATACCACTAGCAGCAAATGTTTTGTTATATTTTCATTGTTTATAATTGGCACAGCTGCCATCTTGTTTTACAACCCTGTTTTACAGCTTGTTTTTAGTTGCAATTTGAATTCAGGTCAACTCCCTGACGAAATGCTTGACATAAAAGCAAGGTTTTAAAATAATTTTTTAATTTCTTTTTATGAAACAAAAAGGAGGGGGAAAAAAAAAATCGATTAATCGGATTTGGTATGATAAAATCAGAGATTTATTTTTTAATCCATATCGCCCAGCCCTACATAGACATCATCATAACATTAAGAAACCTCCAGTTTAATCATGTAATATAGATACAGCACATTGCTAAAGTATTCACACCCTTTAAATATTTGATAATTTCAAAGCCACGAACTTTAGTGTATTTCATTTGGATTTAATGTGATAGACTGAACAAAGTAGCCCATAACTGTGGAATAGAAGAAAGTATAAATACAGCAATTTTGTGAAGGTCTCAGCAGTTTGTTATAGAGCTCGACCAATACATCAGTTGTCTGGTATTTTGGGCCAATATTTGCATTTTTTTTCCCCTGCCGATACATGCATCCATTTTCTAAAAATCCAAGCTGCCACCGCTGTGTGTGTTCGTTCCCATAGAGAATCATGTAAGCACATGGAAAGAACTACCAATCACTACACATACAGCATCTAACTTTATATAAAATAATGTCCATACGCTGCATCGGTGGTCAGTGTTTTTCTCCTCCTCCTCCCCACTGAACTAAAGAAGCTGTTTTCTTGCTGTGACACGTTCATCAAATGAAGGCAAAGCGCTGCGCTAAGAGTCGCGATGCGGGTTTGTTTCCGGTGTGTCTTTCAAACTGTGGTCTGAAGATTACTGTTAATATTAGCTGGTTTAAAACGCAAGTTTTGAGACTTGTGTAACATTTGCTATAATCGTGTCATTTTTAGCGTGTAAATGGAGGAATAAAAAGCAATATTGGCTTAAAAACACAAAAGGAGAAACGGCATCGCAAGTATCGGCTAGACTGATGTCAAAATAACCGGTATCAGCATCGGCCATAAAACAAAAACAAAAAAAAAAACATGTATTGGTCGATCGCTAGCTTGTTACAGAACATTAGTAAACAAACAGCGTCATGAAGAACAAGCAGCACAAAAGTCAATTAAATTCAATTCAATTTTATTTATATAGCGCCAATTCACGAAACATGTCATCTCAAGGCACTTTACAAAGTCAAATCAATCAGATTATACAGATTGGTCAAATATTTCCTATATAAGGGAACCAGTTGATTGCTTCAAAGTCCCGACAAGCAGCATTCACTCCTGGAGAAGCGTAGAGCCACAGGGAGAGTCATCTGCATTGTACATGGCTTTGCTGCAATCCCTCATACTGAGCAAGCATGAAGCGACAGTGGAAAGAAAAGCCACCCATTAACGGGAAGGAAAAACCTCCAGCAGAACCGGGCTCAGTATGAACGGTCATCTGCCTCGACCGACTGGGGTTACAGAAGACAGAGCAGAGACACAACAAGAGAGACAAAAAAGCACAGAAGCACACATTGATCTAGTAATCTGTTCTACATTAGATGGTAATAGCGGGGGAAGTATACGGTTTTGGAGAAGTTTAAAGCAGTGTTAGGGAATACAAAAAACATCCCCAAAAAAATGGAGATTTCATGGAGAGTTGTCCACTCCATCAGTGGAAAACAGAAAGAGTACAACTTCAAACCCCACCAAGACGTGGCCATCCAGCTAGCCTGGCAGGCTGCATAAGACCAGCATTATTAAGACAGAAGCAGTCAAGAGGCCCGTGAAATCTCTGGAAGAGCCGCAGACCTCCAAAACTCCAACGGGACAATCTGTTGACAGGACTCATGGTTATGGACTCTACAAATCTGGAGTCTCGTATAGAAAACACTGCCTGGAATCCACACTAAAAGTGTACATATGGCAAGAAAAAGGAAACGGTGTATGGCCCCAAAAAAAAAAAAAAAAAAAAAAAAATCTGATTTATAAAACCATGCGCATGCACACCAGCACACAATTTTCCTCTATAGATCACAGCTGTACCTGAACGTTTACATATTCGGTTCCACCTCAGGTTCAACCATAAACGGTCGATGCAAAGTAGATCAGGAATGTTAATGTAACAAAAATGGGTCAGCTGATCGTGTTTTTTTTCATCATGGTGAAGAGGCAACCACGCAGAAAAAAATCAAATAAACTCTGGAATAATTTCACAGAGGTGTTTATTAAGGGAGAAAAATCAGAGGTAAAATCATAGATGTTGCCCACATAAAAAGAAGTCGTTAAAAACTAAACCTGATCGCCGTTTTCAACATCAGATGAAAGCCGTACTCCATGTGGAAATCCCTCTAAGGTTAGGGTTCCTCTAACCGTAACCATAACCAGCAGTGTGCCCATCTGTGCTCTGCGGGCTGGAGAGCTACCTTTCAGCACCTTGAGGCGGCTGCAGCCACTTTCCCCTGTAGGTTAAAGCAAAATGCAAAGCTCGGAGTCTAAAGCGGCATATTAGCCAGTCATCCTTGGCCAGGAAATATTTGATCCCTGAAACCAGGTTTCCTCCTAATCTCCCAAATGCAAGGTCTTCTAACAGTGCCAAAGCATCTATCACACAGCATGAAACATGAGCGTGTTTGACTCTTTACAGCAATTACAGTAATCGCTTCACACCTCGTCACGATAATCTGTGGTTCATGTCACCCTGGTCATCACTGAGGAGAGGAATGTGATGGTAGAGAACCCTAAAATGTTTTGTGGACTTTTATTCAGGATTTAAGAAGACTTATGGGCCTTTTTTTTTATTTATCTGAGAGTTCCTTTTGTGTAGTTATGCATCACCAGCGCATGCATGAATTACACAGCGGTTTTGAATGCTTATGATAAAGTTGATCTATGATTAAAGTCTGATATGGAGTGAAGCTGAACATCTCAGAGGAATCATGACGCAGTTTAGCTGCAATTCACCACTTCACCATCTGTGTCGCCAACTTCCCCCATCTCCAAGATTAATGTACGCCTGGGTCAGAGTTGCTGTGTTTGTTGTTTATAGATTGAAACTTTTTCATTAAAAGTGGCATACGCACGTTTCAGGCCCCATTCTGTGGGTATGCAAGCTTTATAAATAATTTATAAATGACACCCCTGGTCTTTAAAGAAGGGTAGGAAGATGAAAGCCATTGTTGAAAGAAAGTCAAAATCATCATCATCAACCTTTATTTAACCAGGATAAGACTCCTTGAAATCAAAGATCTCTTTTACAAGACTTGTCTTGACAATGAGACATTTAAACAGTTAAAAAAAAAAACAGTACAACATCAATAATATCATTAAATAAAATCCAGTCTTCTAAAATCAATTTAAATCAGTGACGCATAGATTTTGTTTCTGCTCAGTCTTGTAGATGAACAGCGAATAAAAGCCTTGCAAGAGTTTATTCCCTTGAAGGAATTAAAAGAGACCAGCTCTTTTAAATGAAGTTCACCCTGAAGCACATTCCAGGTCGACGGCGCGGCAAAATGAAATGCTTTTGTACCAAATTTAGAGCGGACTCTATGCACAGTCAAAAAAAAAGTCCCGTGAACGCAAGTGATACGACCCTGTAGGCTTCTGATAAACAAGGGAAATCGAATAAGGAGGGAGCAGTCGTAATGAAGGAGGGTCAAAGCAATGAATTAAAAGATGCCAGTGAATCCAACGTGGAATGGAAAGAGGAAACATACCAACCTGGGAATACAGTAAACAATCCTGAGTAGAAAACTGAATTTGTAATAAATCTCAGTGCTCCATGAAACACAATGTCCAAAGCATGAGAACACTGAGAAGTAGAATGCATGCCGTATTTTTCGGACTATAAGGCGCACTTAAAATCCTTAATTTTTCTCAAAAATTGATGGTGCTTGATACCCTGAGCTGCTCCAAGCAGGCGGCCACAAGGACGCGCAGCATCACATACCCAGGGCAGTCAAAAGTAGCCGGTCAACGGCGGCAAATCGCCGTCTATAGCAGCTCTTGCCGCCGCCTACATTTCCCCGATTATATAATGGAGCGATATTTGTGCCTTCTGGTTGAGCGCGCAGGAACCAATCCGAGCTCAACTCTAAAAAAAAAAAAACTCTTCTCGCGCGACGCTCGCAGAGAAACAGCCAAGTGAGCGCACAGCACAGCTGGTGTTGAGCATGGAATGAGCAGGTCGAGCACGCACGTGTTGTCTCACTGCGCGCTCGGAAGTTAGTAAATTGTCATATATTCACCTAATCTGATCTGTTTTATATGGTGCTAGTAATTCAAATTCAATTCATTTTATGCAATTTGTTCAAAACCTTGTTAAAACATGATAACATGTGAAAAATGTTTAAGAAGAATATAAAAAAAAAACAAAGGTTGTTTTTGACGAATTGATCATTCACTTTTTTTGCTTTTTATTCAATTTAAAACATGCACTCTGACTCTATTGTTTAAATAATCACCTGTCTTGAAAGCTTCCAAAATACATCAGGGAGACTCTATTTTTCAAAATTCTCCCCTCTGGGGCTCGGGCACCGGCATAAGTGCATCCTCCTACCTGATAGTGTGCGACCTGCTACTGTAAAAAAGTTTGACTGCCCTGCTTACCCTCTCTGTTCTCACTGAAAGGTGTGCGGTGGGAGCCTGCTGGAAAAGAAACGGCTCTAGGTACTCAGCTAGCTAATCACACATTTCACCATCTATTTTTCCGCTTCGTCCCACTGGCAGAAAGTGTGTGAATTGTAGGAATATGCCACAAGAAATGTAGACAACATTATGCTCGACAATGAAGGGTAAAACGTCCAGAGAGTCAGCACGGAATACATCAAGCTCACAGTATGCGCAGAGTATGCGCAACTATGTGGGAGTGTTTACACAGTCGCGCACGGAGTACGTACTGGCAACAATAAGCCTAGTAAATTAATTAAATATATAAGTTACGTTTATTTTTGGCCTTATGTTAGAAACAGGGCAGTGTAGTCCGACTACTCTGTCCTCCTGACAGAGACGGATAGAGAGCTGTATACCGGAAGTGATATTACACACTTGGGAAGAATATTTAGTGCACCTTATAGTCTGGTGCACTTTATGGTCTGAAAAATACGGTATATAAAACGTCACCATAATCTAAAACAGATTAAAAAAGTAGCATTTATGACTTGTTGGTTGTTGTTTTTTAATCTTCAAATGATAAACAAGTCTTAATCCTAAAAAATAAAAATAAAAAAAGCCTAACCTCAGTTTCAACCTTTTTACCAAAAAAGGTAAAAATAAATCATGTTTGCCATAAAGCTGGTGGGGGACACGGCGAACCGGGACGGTGCTCTGACAGTTGAGACCAAAATAAAGTGTCAGGGCTAAATGAAAACCACGACGTGTCAAAGAAAACTAACACTGCACTGCATTAGTGTAAAAACACCTTCGCTATCGTGAAATAGTGAAACATTGGTGGTGGTAGGATCAGGCTGTGGTAACTAGCTCCCCCCACCACCACCACCACCTCCACAAAGCTGGTTTGCTGAGTTGATGTGAAGATGGACAACGATCCAAAACATACAACCAAAGCTACAATAAAATGTTTTACATCCGTGTGTTTGGTCGGCCCAGTAAAGACATGAAATCCAACTCGGAGCTGCTCTCCAGCTCGAGGCCATCAGACAGAGCTCGATCTGTAAAGAATAATGAGCCAAAGTTTCGGCACAGAAAGGTGGTTGTGCCTATATTGACATGTCAGCAACATTTTACAAATGTGTCGAAAAATCATTGAAAAGTGTGACTTTTCCTTCTCCTTTCTCTTCACAGTTACACATCACTTTGTATGCCTCATAAAAGCCCAATAAGGTACATGAAGCTTGTGGTTGTAAACGTGTCAAAATGTGGAAAAGCTGAAGCGTGAATATCACTGGCAGAATGAAAGCTCCACTTTTTTTCTCCCCCATCCAAGTCGTACTACAGCTCCTCTGGTCTGTTTTTTACACAAACATCTGATATGCACTCGCCCCAGCTGCCAGATATTTGGTGGCTGAACACCGCCTGCATGTGGTCAACAAGCCAAAAATTGGATTTTCCTGCACCTGCTGCCCTCTGTATGCCCAAACTAAACTGGAAAAGTTTAACATTTGCATCTAAAACTCAATTACATTTCTTACATTTTTGTCGTTTGAACCATGCATATAACATTTTTTTTAGTACACCTGTTTATGGTAATACCCAGATCACAATGGGCCACACTGATCCCTTCTGGACGTGAGGCTAAACTGTGTAACGAAGAGCTAGTGCAGGGGAACACCCACACAGCCCTGCATGCCTCAGGGAGGAGGCTGCAGACACTTCTACAGTCCGTCCTTTGAGCTTACTGCATTTAAAAACGACACAAAAAAAACGTACAAAGAGAATGTCATGGCCACAAAACGACCCCCAGCGTTTGTACAAATAGAAAACTCTTAGAGGTGAGCATCTGGATCTGTGTTTTTTAGTCGCTCGCTCCAACTCAAACTGAGGCGATTTCCCTTTAAACGTTTAGCAGCTGCTTCACGGACACGGCCTCTGCCAGAATATTTCCAGCTACATCAGGAGAAGGGGGAAAAAAAATTCTTTCCAAAAACTAGTGAATGATTTGTGAGCATGGTGAATCATTTTGGTATGACAGCATGTTACATATTATCGTCTGGCCGAGAAGTGACATCACTACGTATTGCTAAGCTTTCTCATCAATCCTAATAGTGACTTTGATACTAAATCTTACACCGGGTTTTACTTTGCTTTAGACGCAGCAGCTCGTGGTGACTCAACCTGCTTTACTGGAGTAATTGGTACCAGACAATCCAGCCTCCCTTCGCTCTCAGCAGCATCTCCCACACAGGACGGCCTGTTTGGATTCATTAAGCTGAGCAGGTGCTCGCAGGCACTTTAACAAAACATGTGTCAGCATCTTGAGGTGCACCGTGTACTCTCAAAGCAAAGCCAATCAAGTGTGTACGTCAGGCTCCCTGAGGAATAAAGCTATAAAAAAAAAAAGACTGCTTTCTCAACCAGTGGTTTAGGTGACTTCACACTGAGAGGGAAAGTCTGCTTTTGTTTTCTACAGGCAATATGTTCATATAAAAAAAAGAAACCGCCATGAAGAACATTCAGCGATTACCTTGGATTTTTTAGACTCCTAGAGTAAGGAAAAGGAAAAGTGTTTGAAGAATTCAAAGTCCTTGCTCCCATTTAAATCCTCACACACAGTTTTATGAATATAGGCTCCAGAGCAGAGCTAATCCTTTTGGGGTCGTTCAACCTCGTGTGACGTTAAAGCCACAAACATCAATGCATTTTATTGGGATGTTAAACAAACAGACCACCACAGCAGAGTGCAGTTACTTTGAAGTGGAATTTAACGGATTTGTGATTTTCACAAGTTCTTCTGATAAAACCCTGAAAAGGGAGCCATGCATTTCTGGGTAACACTTTATTTGAAGGGGTGTACATAAGACTGACATTACACTGAACATGACACAACACCTGTTATGAACATAAATGACTCTTTATGAATGTTTAGGACTGTTGTCATTAATTGTCATTCGGTAAATTATGACACTATTAAAGCAAAGTTGACATTGTTTAAAATGTTTTTGATATGACAAGCCCTAATTTAACCTAATCCCAAATCAAACCCTAAACTTAACCTCGTCTCTGTTAATGTCAAGTTGTCATAACAAAGACATTTTAAACAATGTCAACTTTTCTTTAATAGTGTCATAAATTACCGAATGACAATTAATGACAACAGTCATAAACATTCATAAAGCATCATTTATGTTCATAACAGGTGTTATGTCATGTTTATGACAGTGTAATGTCAGTCTTATGTACACCCCTTCAAATAAAGTGTAACCCGTTTCTGTTTAGCCCATTTCAGTGAACACTTTGCCGATCGCCTTATTTTGCTATAAGAGCTGCACGTCTATCTGGGTGTGTGTCTCTGTCAGGTCTGCGCATCTAGAGAGAGAAATGTTTTAGCCAGGTCCAGTCAGACTAGATGGACCTTTTCTTACCATCATTTTTAACAGTCAACACCACATTACAGTACGGTTTTAGATAAATGCATCAGAATACCCTCAAAGCCTGCAAAAGAATGTCAACAACCCATCGATTTATCAGTCGTGCGCCACGAGGGGCCGTGAGGAACTGGGTTGGGGACCACTGCTTTAACAAGTCTCTGAGCTCTGTCAGAAACTATTTACTTTGCCTTAACTTGTGACGCTGTGAAGCAGGGGTGCCCAGGTGCGGTTCTCGAGAGCTACTATCCTGCAACGCCTGGATGCATCCCAGCTCCAGCATACCTGAGTCAAATGGCCGAATCCCCGGCCAGCGCGTCATTTAGCTCTGCAGAGGCCCGATAACAAGCCACTGAGTCTGACGAGTTGGAGAAGGATGTTAGCTCTCGTGGACTGGACTTGGGCAGCCCTGCTGTAGTGAATGAACGCCAATGAAACGCATTGAAATTTGTGATTGCAATGTTAAAAATCTGAAGGGGATAAGAACCGTTTTGAAAGGCACTATAAATAAATATCAGATATTGTCCAATGTCTACACAACACTGGAGCAAACGGGTGGCAGTTCTGCGTGTACCGATATCTACACAGATACAAACAGAAAATTTGCAACTTGTGTGAATGTCGTCATCACTTTCTCTTTTATTCGGTATTTTCATGACTTATGAAGCATTAAAAAAAAAGTCATAAAAATGATAAAATGCAACATTTATTTGAATTGCATGCCAGTTTATGAAGTTTTCTTATTGTGTGCGATCTCCATGGATCCTGATCCTCACTGCCGCGAGCCATTTCATGGCGAATGACCCCCTGATCACCAGAAAAAAAAAACTCCAAGGAGGAGCCTGCTGCTGGTAGATGTTTACTGGAGTCACATGACCTAATGTCCTTTACTTTGAATTATGAGATTATCAAAAATCACTTTAAATGAATGGGTGTCAAAGCAAGTTCTATACATTAACAAGGGATTAAGGTACAAAATCCCTTTAATCAAGACTCCTTTCATACAAAGAAGTAGGAAAGAATCTGTAAAAGCATGAAAGGTCGAGGGGGCAGCGGCCAACTCAAACATGTAGTATGTTCTTACAGGAGACGATTTTAATTTAAAATGCTGATGATTGTAATAAAAAAAAGAAAAGAAAAAAAACGCTGATTAGAACGTGACAATAGAGCCAAGGAGCATGCTGCATGGGTTAAATAGTTTTCCAGTGAAACTTGACTTCCTGTACTTAGAACAAAGGAGGACTTGTCTCCTGAAGCAGGACAGGCTTGTTGTTGTGTTTACGGTAACCCCCCTCCCCCAAAAAAAAACGACCCCTTCCTGTCATTGTCTAACCTGCAGCCTGAAGTGGAGAACCAAGCCCAGATTTGTGGAGAGTGCAGGTATTTCCAGTGTTAACACCTTATTAGTAAATGGGCCTGTGTTGCTTTGAGCGGCAGTGTTTCTGGGCTCAGGAAGCTTGCGTCATGTAGCGTCGTCATGCTGGTCATGAGTTTACGTTCGCCTCGGGGTGAGCCATCAGAGGATCTTGTATCAAGTGACAATATGAAATTGCGGTGTTATCCGCCTTTCAGATACATCTCACAGGCCGCAGCATTAAACGAATTAACTTTGGTATAAAAGTATTTCCTTTCCCACGTGATCCAAGTCTGAACAAAGTTCCCAGCACCTACTGGGTCCAGTAAACAGAGGTGTGACTTGTTGTTTTTGTTTTTTTTAAACAGAGGTCCACTTGGCATATCAAGAATAGAGTGGAGCCATCCAACATCCTGAGAAGAGTCCGAGTGTTGAAATTATGGATCACCACTTCCTGCCAGAACTTCCAGAATAAAATCAGCGGGATAAAAACAGGAAGCCAGAATATAACAAGCTGCAGCTTCAACCTTGAGTTAAAGGGGGCCGGTTCTGCGCTGAGATCACACAGAGCCAAGACTAACCATCTGAACGGAAAAGTTCAATCGAACCCATCAGAAGATCTGATCCAGATTAAACCATGACTTTCCATCAAGTTTTTTTTCCTCTGCAGTACTTTTGCAATATCCCCTGACACCAGACCACAATGCAGACATGTGAGGATCACAAGAAATACTCAGTGAGCTATAAAGTGGGCATGTCTTTAAGGTTGATCTGCATATAACTAAACCATAAAAGGTTCACAGCCAACAAAACGTGCCACAAATGGAAATCATCACTTGTTTACTCTCCAGAGAGGGTCCAAAGTCTCCTTTTAGAAACGTCTTCGTATGACAGAGCGTAAGTGGTCTCTGGGAGGGAGTGTCTCTAAACAGACAACTTTCACTGAAGGTAAATGTGAAACAATAAAAGTCATTATCCAACGTTTAAAGATCTGAACAAACTTAATGTCCACCTTTATGTGTAATCTGCCACCGGCGAGCACCAGCAGCCGACAGCGCTGCACCTCTACGCCGGTCCGGACTGTTTTCAAATGAAGACGCCCCCCCCTCTCCGTTAATCTTGGTGAGGTCATTTCCTGTAGGTTACGACCATTTTAAATATTTGCAAAATATAGTGAGGGAATGGTGGAATATGAAATCACATCCCATTTTCCTGCATATGTAAAGATAGTTATTAATAACCATAAAAGCGAGGGGTGAGGTAACCCAGTCAGTTTCCTTTAACATGATTTAGTTTACAAGAAAAACTTCCCATTAGTTAAAACTCAATTGGATTTCTAAACTCATCCGTCCTTGCTCCAACTCTAGACCCAGTAAATCTGCTCTACAGCGTTTTTTGCCATTTCCTGGTGGCTCCAATGCTGTGAAAGAACCACCCAATCACAATTAAATACAAAGAAAGTTACTAATCTTTAACATGAGGCCAATTATGTCCCTTTTATCAATTTAGGGTTGGGAAAAATGTGAAATCTCTTGAAGTTCAAAGCTGAATAAATATACGGATTTGTGTGAAATTCTCAAATACCCATCTGCTGACTTTTTCAAAGGTATTTTCATGGTGTAGATACACATTGTGTGACGCATGAGTGACCTTAGTCTGACTCTCGGAGTATGAGTTGCAGATAAAATCCTGGCATCAGCCGTGTTCCCTTCCTCTGGAGTTAACCGGGTGTTGCTGTTTGCACAAGGCCCTTTAATGTTGGCTACATCAATGACCTTTGAAGTAGCGGGCCAAGATGAAATTGGTAAGCTTTGACAAAGATTTAGGCCGTCCAAAAGGTAAAGCCTGCCCAGTTAGTTCAGCAAATCCCTCAAGCATAAAAACTTCAGAGAATATGTTTCAAACTTTTGCCATGCAACAGTTTTGCCACCAAAATGCCCAGGCAGCTTTGACTTAGTTTAGTTTACTGTTGCTGCATCCTGGATTTGCTAGCTGCAAAATATAGTCACTTGCTAGAGAAAAAACAATAAGCAATGTTAGATGTATTACAGCAACTGCTCACGGCAGGAAGCATAGAAACACATATTCTGAACACTTAACAGTAAAATCAGTTAAAGTTGGTTTTGACAGGTCAGTGTACACAAATTTCGGATCAGTGCATTTTATTCTCTCTTCATTGGCTCCACCAATCAAGCTTTCATCATAGCCTACATCTGATTACCCCGTATGTTCCTAACAGAGCACTTCACTTTCAGACTGTAGGTCTGCTGGTGGTTCCTAAAATCTCTAAAAGTAGAATGGGAGGCAGATCCTTTAGCTATCAGGCTCCTCTCCTGTGGAACCAACTCCCAGTTTAAGTCCGTCACACAGACACCCTGTCTACTTTTAAGACTAGGATTAAAACTTTCCTTTTTGATAAAGCTTAGGCTTAGACTGCTGGAGGACACAATGAGCACTTTACCTCACTGTCATTTCCTCCGTTTATGACTGATCTACAGCTACCATTAACTTATGTTGTCTCGGACGTAGTTCACTCCACAGAGGTCTGTGTAGGCAACAGTACGCTCGACTATGAAGGGTAAAAATGTCAAGGAGAGTCAGCACAGAGTACATCAAGCTCACAGTATGCGCACAGTACGCCCGAGTATGTGGGAACCTTCAGGCAGCCCGCACCCGGAGTAGCGCTAGCAACAATAAACCTAGTAAGTTAATTAAATATAAAAGTTACGTTTATTTTGGCCTTATGTTAGAAACAGTACAGTGTGGTCGGACTACTCTGTCCTCCTGACAGAGACGGAGAGCTTTCCCTTTCAGGAGAGAGCTGTGTACATGAAGGGGCGGAGTGATATTACACACGTGGGAAGAATATTTAGTGAGCCTTATAATCCGGTGCACTTTATATGTGGACAAAGACGCACAAAAACATGTTAATTCACGGTGCGCTTGATAATCCGGTGCACCTTATGGTCTGAAAAATATGGTACATAAAAATAAAAATAAAATAAAAAAACGTAATTGGATCTCAAAGCAGCAAACAATCTATGGTGTAAATTGTACAAATGTCTGATATGTCCCAGGAAGATTGGAGCAGACTTCGTGTCTGGTGCCACTGCTACATTGTTATTTCAAGATGGGTAAACTAGCTGCTCAGAAACCTATAATTGTGTGCAAGAGCCTGCTAAATACCCGTTCATTTGGTTCAAGTGTGCTTAATCAGTAAAACACCTAAAACATGCAGGACAGAGGCTTGAGGAATGACTACAGGCACCACTGATCTAGCGGATGACACCACAGTAAAAGATTTGGACAACACCCTAAGCTTATTGTTGGGGGCTCTTTATCTTTTCGTCTCTTAACTTCAAGAAGAAAAAAAAACATTTCACCTCCCCTACTTGTAACAATAGAACAGAAACCGAGCAGCAAAATCCCCTCAGCAATTTGATTGTTCAGCAGAAGCTACTATGACAAAATTCCTGTGCCAACCATAAACCTTATTTTACAGCACAGGCCTCTGAATTGTGGGTCCAGAGCCTAATCCCCGGCTCCCTGTGGCACAGAGCTTCATTACTGGGCTGTTTTAATCCCAGTTTAACTTGGCACATTTCACAGAGTACAGGTTCCGCTCTACAATTTACAGCAATGAATATTAGAGGCAAGAAGCCAGAAAGTGAACGTGACATAATGTGGTCACTTTTAGGTCAGCCTTGGTGTTTCCACACAGGTACAGCCTTCCCTTTTTGAGCAGCCCTGTTACAGCTCACCCAGTAAACTATAAAAAGTGTCATAATCTATGATGGAAGTCTGAAACTGCTCGGTTCAGCCCTTGTAAACCCTTCCTATCCTGTGACATAAGCAGATAATAGTCCGCTCAGACTGGCAATGCGAGTCCGGCTGTCTTTGAGCAAAGGTAAAGAGAAAGTAGAAACATGAGGTTAGTAGGCAAGTCACCACTAGGCAGCAGAAAGATGCCATAAATCTGAGGGAGCAAAAGAAATCTGTCTAAATGGGAGTGTCATATCAGGGTGGCAGAAGAGGCACAAGCACACTTCCTGTTCCTTCCTGTGCAGTAGGATGCTTTTTGTATACAAGACAGGAAGTGGTTTTGTTTGAGTCTGGTTCAGACGTCCCAGAAAGACCCACAAGAATCAAGCAGTCTTTATAATACATTAGAAACACCTCATAAAAATCTGGAGTTAGAGGAACACTTTATCCATTAGGTCCACACCTCACTGACTTCACTAATGCTCTCCTGTGCAGCTCTGCATCTTGGATGGACGTACAGTTGAAACCGCAGATTGACATAGATGGCATCAAATCACCGCCTTTTTCTCCCTGTCTGACATCAAGTCAGACTAAACTTCTTCTGTTCTAGGTCGGAAATCATTTTAATTTTCTAAGTGCCAGAACAATGATAGCCTCGTGAGACCATCCTGATCTCGCGAGCTTTCAAGGTTTCACTCGTAGATCAGTCTGGCTACTCTCCGTTAAAGAAAATTTGGAGCCGTTCACCAAACAAACGTCCAATCAGCGTTGGCTTTGAGGCGGGTTGAGGTGTGACGCAACGAGGAGCGACAGTTCAATCTAAAGAACATGGCGGCTTCAGCTGACGAAACTAGAGTTAGCGCGGCTATCGAGCAAGTTTTATCGGAATTACAGAGTATTTCTTTGCTGAGCTAACGAGCCTTTACCTGCAGCAGCAAGAGTAGCTTGGCTTGTGGTTGTGTTTTCGTCGTCGCTCGTAACAGAGCGACGACGAATCTGATTGGTTTATTTGGCCCGTCTATCACCAACATAGGCCAATCAGCTAACCAGTATTTCCGCCCCTTCCCAAAATTACTTCAACGGAAGGTTTCCAGATGGATATGCGGAGCAAATCTATCTGGCGGAGTCAGGTAAGAACAATGAGAGAACATTTTAGAAAATTATGATTTCCTTCAGATTCTGTCATTTCCAGATCTTTTTCTAGGACTTCCATTTAATCTGTACAAATTGGGTGAAATGTTTTGGCATCCTTCTTCAACCTTCTCTCAATAGTTTGCTTTAATTTTGGCCCATTCCTCCTGACAGAATTAGCTGAGTCAGGCTTGTAGGCCCGCTGGCTCGTTCTCAGACAAGGCTGTCTTGTTTTTTGTTTTTTTCCCTGTAAAGCATTTTCATTGTGGTGTTGTAGAAAAAATGCTGTACATATAAAGCTTGATAGACTGGCTGAATGCCGCTTTACCCCCGTTGCTGCCCTCATATCATACCGTTTGGCCTCCTCTAGGTGACACAGGTACTCGTAGGCGATGTTCTGCCGCCTCCTCTCATCCATCTCCTCTGCCGAAAGCCTCTCATCATCCTCAATGGCTGGAAAAAGCAAGCAGACTCTAATTACTGGCATATTATTTGTCCTTTAATTACATTTGGTGAGCTGTAATAAGTTTAAACAGGAGAAACAAGGTCAGCCACATCTGTTTTATATTCAGTGTATGAGAACATCATAAATTCTAAATGTGTTTCATTTCCAACGATACTCTGAAAACCCTTACACGTTTGAGGTATTTGAATTTGATACAATTTTAATGTTTATAGTGTTTAGAAAAATTAATTGAGCTTTCAGCAGCATTTTATTGTAAAACAAGCGGCCACAGCTTAAAACATCTATGGTGACGGTATCAAAACATCCTGTAGTGTTGACAGCTTCAGTCAGGATTGATGCTCCAGTTTTTCCTTCTACAGTGCCCATAGGAGAATACATGCAAGCAACCAGATTATTCAAACTCTATAAAAGTGGGTTTGCCTTAGATGATGGTAGATGGTGTGCTGTAATGTAAAAACTGTGACAAATAGTTATGATGGCCTCAGCGGGGAGCCAGGGTGACGAGTGACTTCTGCTGGGGGTTGACTGATACCTGCAGCTTAACAAGATCCCCTCCTCCCCCTAGACGCACCTTACCTCAGCTATAATCCAATTAAATCCTTTTACTTCTGCTCGAGCGCGCGCACAACCTCAGATCTAGGAGCTGAGAGTAGGAAGCAGGAAGTCTGGTGTAAAACCCAGTTTTAGGCTCCTTTAGAGGGCAGCCAATTTCACCCTAATGCCTTAGCAAAAAGCAGTCATGCTCCTTAAATGTTCCTGTATCGTGTCAGGTTACAACCACAATCTGCAATGCATTTTATCAGAATCCAAACCAAAAATCTACCAAGACAAGGTTGTTCACCTGAAGGGACGGGCCTGTTGAGGAGCACATTGCTCGGCTCTGGAGGAGCTGCATAGAGCCACAGCTCAGGGTGAATAATGAGCTGATAGGACAACTGTTGGAAAAGCACTCCAGCAGGACCAAAATCAAACTTTTTGATATATATGGCTGAAAACTAACACTGCACTTGACCCTGAACACACCTCTCTCAAGGTGATTAATGCTGGCAACACCATGCAGGGTAGATGCTTCTCCTGAGTAGGTACAAAGAAGTAAGTCAGAGCTGATGGAAAGAAAGATGGAGCCAAAGGTGAGGCATACCTGAAATAAAAGCTATTAAAAAGCTGTCAAAGATTTGAAATCTGAGTGTAGGATCTCCTTAAAAAAACAGCAGGGTTGTCAAAATGATCTCGACTTTAACATAATCAATACATGCAAAATAAAATTACTAAAATATACTCATTTACGTCAGAATCAATACAAACTGACTAATTCAATTTTTTTTAAAATTGTTTGACTTGTTTGACTGCTGCTGAAGGATTTAAACTCTAACAGGGTGAGAACATCAAGAAAAAAAACATGTGTCACCTTCTTTAAATGGACAAGACCAATGCAAAAGCATTGTTCTAAGGTACTTTGCCGTATGAGGCAGAGGGACAGGAAAAAAAACTAAAGGCTAGCACTAGCTAGTTATGCTAACGCTACAAGCTAACACTTCTTCATTGTTTGATAGCAGCATAAATAGGTCAGTAAAGCTCCTGTATCTGCAGCAGTGCAGTAGTAAACGTCCTGGACAACATAAGCTAACGCTAGCTGCTCAAATGTTAGCTTCACGGACACGGAAAGTCCAGTGATTGAGTCCTGTCGGTCTGAGCTCCCCCATCAAGTTGTGTTTCCCAGGTCCAAAGCTCCAGATAACGCAGCAATCCAATCCTTCAAGGGTTCGTTCTACTTCTGTACAATTTCCTGCAGGAAATGTTAATCAGCTGACAGGTCAGTCAGTAATAAATAGAGAAGCAACTAAACAAACCAGTGCGCTGCTGTCCATTATTCTGCTTAGCTGTGGAGATAATAACACATGTTATGGTGGAGCAAGACTAAAGGTGACAATTAGAGAAGAAAAATTAGGAACCTGTTGCTCTCTAACCTGCTGCTGTCGTTGATTTAAAAGAAAATATTATGCAAAATTACCACAAAGAGAAATTGCGCAGGACTGCTGCTGAATACATTTGCGTGGTAAATATATTATTGTATGGATCAGATCTGTGTTTGTTTGGAAACAATTTATTTTAGTACAGATAGAATGATCCTTTATTTGTCACCCAGTAGCAACATTTATTTCCATCAACAGGAAATTGACAGGAAAATGGAAGCACACTGTGCCCCACTAAAGATAAGCAATCATAATAAAAGAATCACAGGTACACACTAAGAATAATTAACACTTATGCTAAGTGTTATATTGTCTATTATTTTGCCAAACAGGGAAGTGAGTGACCCCCAAATATAAATATTTCCCAACGAGGGCTGATTTGTTCCCTACTTAATGGTGTTAATTAACCCTAATTAAGGAAGTTCAAATATTGTCATATTGTAATTCATATATTTTCGCGCTCTTAACCACAAAGAACCTAGTACCCTTGAAGAAGTCTAGAAAGGGACTGAATATGGAAATGAGTATTTTTCTAAGGATCTGTTTTGAGATAGAAATTTTATTTTCATGACAACCCTACAAGGCAGAAATTTATGCACTTTATTGTCAATCAATCCTCCTGTTCATATGAAACTGCTCACAAGCGCTTGTGCTGTAACTGTATTCCAACATATACTGTATATAGACTTCTAAAACTTGATAAACTATCTTTTCCAAACATCAAGTACTGTATGTTTTAGAAAAGTAATATTCAGAAGGGGGAAGGGCAAAGATATCCGAAATATAAAACATTACTGACCCCTAGCTGGGTCTGGATCGAAGCATTTTGTTTTTAGTGCCAGAACGACCCAATCAAAGCCCACACCTATAGTCAGATGAGATTTCTAAAACAAAAAACTAGAAACATGCTGCTCAAACCCCAGTCTGAACAAGCTTGACCTATTGTAGTTTAAGCTGGTCTCTATATGTCCAAAGCTGCTACTTGCAGAGAAAGGTCCTACAGAGTATTGACTCTGACGGCCTGAATACAAATATAATGCATGCCACACGTTTGTAATTTATAAACATGATTGAAAAACATACATCCTATTACTTCCAGTTCCACAATTATGCACTGCTTTACATTGGGCTGTCACATGAATGATAAAATGTGAAAATGTTCAAAAGGGAAGGAATACTTTTTGTAAAAGGCACTGTAGGTTAAAAAGGGTCCATAATAAACGGAAGCAGTGAGGAATCTAAGCCCGCGGTTGCCTTGATTTTCAAATATTGGCAGCGGCCCTCGCTTTGCCTCAGCAGAGTTGGGTGGAGGATGCACGTTACTCCCCCGCTTTGCATGTTATTCTGTCATGTGTTTGTTTCCTCTTTAACCATGATGTGGCAGTCAAAGCATGCTCACGGTCGACAAAAGGAAACCAAACGGCTTTTGAGTCCGGCCTGAATCTTCTAAACCTCTGCAGGTTCACTCTGTACTCTTCTGGCAGCCCCCCCCCCTCACCCCTGCAGAGACCCTCATTTGCCAAGTCTCGGCAGAAGCTTGACACACAACCCTCACGTGTTGGGAAATTAGGCAAAAAGCCACGCATGTGCAGGGCTGACGCCACTGCCGTTTGGCAGAAAGGTCTTACGCGGAAATCGGCATATTATTTGCCTGTGCGAGCCAGCCCAGCTGTGCGGATGACAGGGAGGCACAAACGCTCATCACTGAGACAGCAGCCATTACTGACTCAGTCACACACACTTCCTGAAAGAGCCCGCCTGCAACACAGCTTTATATTTAACCACCAGGATGGGTTTGTTGCTTTTGTGTGTCACCGGATCACCCTGAGATGGTGTCATTATCACAAATGTGTTTAGCTGCAGAGGTTTCCCCTCTTTGATCTGTTTTTTTTTTATATATATATATTTTTTCCCCTCTTCTTGTTGGAGTAGATGTGGATGCTGAAAGGACCTGGACAGTTAGTTAGTTAGTATGACATTTAATGACAACCACTGCCTGCAGATGACTTGTCCCACCGTGATGCTGTAAAGTTTAAGCACATGACAGGGTCGACTTTGAGCTGTTTTTCTTAATTCAAATAAAATGAATGCAACAAACTAACTTTGTGCCAAAGATTCCAGTCAGGGACTCAAAAAAAAAAAAAAAACACAGTATTGATGGCCATTGATCAGTGTTAGCAAGCTGTACTTTGTTGCTTTAAACAAAATCTTATCAGTAAGCTGCAGACTTCCACGGAGCAGCAGGAATGTAAAGTTAATGGTTAACCTCTGAGAAAAAGCCTCATGTGCGGTAATGCTGGAAAACTGGCTACTGGTAAATACAAAAGGTAAAAAAAATAAAAAAATTATCATCGTGGTGCATTCAGGGACACCATGTGGGAAGTCAAGATTAGAAATACTTATTCATCTTCATCGCCTGTGTTAAATTTGAAGTTTCCCTCACAGGTTTTCCTTTAAATACAAAAAAAGTCATAACAATAAAGAAACATATGAGAGCGGAATGCTGTGAAAGCATCCCGGTGATCTTCCCGCTGTCATCAGGTGAACCACCTGCTGCCCATCAGGCATCCCCTCCTACATTAGTCCGCATCTATCCGCTCCCGGTTAGTCAACGAGTTGTTTATTTTTTACGCCCAAAAGTCGCCAGAAAACGTCTTCACTTACTTCCATAGCGCGGCCTGTGCAACTTCGCGCTTTCTTCATGATACATCCTGCCTCGCTTCCTCCACACGTGAACTCGTCTCAACTGGAAACAACTTCAGCCGAGAAGCTGACGTTTCAGCCCGGAGCCCGTGGACAGCCGCGCCTCTCTCTGTGAAGAGGTGTGCGGAGGGTGGGTGGGTGGAGGAGACCACGCCGAAAACAAAGCAAAAAAAAAATCAGAAATGAATAAAAGAAACGCCTGCCGTGGTTAAGCCCCCATGGTTTGCACTACTTTTGCCTGCGCTCTGACCAAAGTGCCCCTGGTTGTGTTATCCGTTCCCCGCTGCGCGGAGACTTGAAATGACTGACGGGACAGTGAACGTTGGCTCAGGCACGTCAGCGCCACCTTGTGGCCAAAGGCGGGATAACAGAAGCAAACGATGCATGGATTAGAGCAGGGGTCACCAACGTGGGGCCCGCGGGGCACCAAGTAGCCCTCGAGCCTGTTCTAAAAACAACACAATCCACCGCCAAAACTTTATTTTTATCCTGTTATTCTTCTTATTTAATCACACATGCATTTATATAGATTTAAAAATGACTATATCCATCCATCCATCCATCCATTTTCTTACTCGCTTTATCCCTCATGGGGTCGCGAGGGTTACTATATATATATATATATATATATATATATATATATATATATATATATATATATATAAAACAAAGCATGAAAAAATTTATAACTTTATAAAGTTAAGCTGAACTTTGACTCATTGACTCAGCACTGGTAGCCCTTCGTATGACACAACACCAATGAACTAGCCTATAGTTTTAGAAAGGTTGATGACCTTGAATTAGAACAATGTTGCTCAGGATTTTCTTTCTTTATGTTATTATTCATCTTTAACTTTTTTTTCCAAATACACACTTTTATACCCACTTCACCATTGTACATGTAGGTATTTTTTTTGTATGTGTTGCACTTTAAGCCCTACAAAATAAAAGTACACTTGAAACCACTCAACTGAACTAATCTGGAATTAAGATTTTTTTTTCTCCAGTTCTCCAAGTGTAAATTACAATTTAAGAACAAAAATGTGGTTCTTTACTTTTACAGTTACTTATGAATAAACTCTGGGAATGCAAAAAAGAATCAAAATACGCTTTACTCGACAGTTTTGTTCACACAGACAAGGTATTTGACTGTGGTTCCACTTTGCTCTCAGTAAAGATATCTTAAAAATATAAAAAGGGAAACCAGAACATAAAACTTTTTTTTCCAAATATTTGATTATACAGTGTTGCAAATGCAAAATCAGGAATAGAATTGGAACAAGGATTTGTAAAAAAAAAAAAAGAAAAAAAAAGGAAAAAAAAGTTATTTATGTTCCAAGCTGCTGATGTTGTGTCTATGACTTGTGAGGTTGTGTTTCACATAGTCAGACAACCTTGAGGTCAGTAACAGGAAATACACACAGAGGAAAGTAACTTATTTGAGGTTTCGTTGAAGCTGGGCCTTCACAAGTAGAAATCACATTCAATGCCACTGACAATGTCAGCAAGCGCATGAAAAAGGGTTCTCTGCTCAGATGAGCTGAAAACTGAACTTTACGGCCTTCGTGCAAAAACACTGCGTGTGGCAGGAAACTAACGCTGCACACCACCCTGGACACACCATGCATAGAGACAGCATAGACAAAATGTCCTTTCTGAGCAGATAACAACAATATGACATTTTATTTGTATAGCACACTTTAAAATCTTGCGACTTCTCAAGGTGCTCCACAGTTCTAGAATAAACAAGGTTTAAAGCAATCTAGAGTAGCAAATCCTAAAACAACGAAGACTAAAAACATGTTAAATCTAAAATAATAGTATTAAAACATGGCCAACAATTGCACTTTAGAACAAGGAAATCATAGGGGAAGTCTTATTTGTTGAAGGCAGCATGAAACAAATGAGTATTCAGGCTGCTTTTGAAAGTCATCCTGACTGATTCAGGCAGCGGACTCCACAGCCGAGGCCCCAGGGAGGAGAAGACATGGTCACCCGTGGTTGATAGCCGAGTATGGGGGACAGTGAGGAGAATCTGGGTGCCAGATCTGAGTGACCGAGATGCAGACTGGAGGAAGGTTAGGTCAGTAGACCAGGAGAAACCTAAAAGTTATCCGCTGGTTGACAGGAAGCCAGAGGAGATCATATTAATAAAGAGTGCACCTAAATTTAACACTTATCCTGTTGCAGGGAACTCTTGTTTGAATCTTTCACATTTCCTCCAGTAGGTGGCGGCATAATTCAACTATATGAACGCCACTAAAGAAAACAGTGTTACACTTTTGAGTTTCACTCTACTCATCTAATCATGTAGTTTAGGTATGACAGTTCTTAAATTTAACGTAAGACAGTATAACCTTTAGATTACCGTATGTTTACTTTAAAATCTAGACTATTTTTAGGAAGCTGTTCCAAAAACCTCTTCCGAATTACATTTTTCCAATACATTTGGATATTTGTGGGTATACATACTTTAAAAGGAAAGTAATTACTGTGTGCCTGCTTTCCTACAAATTAGTGTGTGCAACACCCAATCAGCACAAAAAAAACAAGTCTGTGTTTTTTCAAAATTACAAAGAGCAATACATGTTGCTCACAATTTACGTGACTAGGTCCAAGTAATCTCAAAGATGAGGTCGTCGTATAAGTTACCAAGTTACGGTTGTGAAATGAAAGCACAGCATCACTTGGAAGAGAACATAACTTTTATTATACTGCATATGTTCAAAAGCAGCACAGACTGCAGAGCCTGTCTTTCCAGCGTCTCGCCGTCTTTACACAGGGATTCGTTTTGGCAAATGTCACATTTTCTCTTCTTCACACACTTTCAAACCGCTGAACACACCGCTCGGTCGTCCTCTGAATGCTTTCACGATAACGTTGACAGCTTTATTCTCCACGTACGTTTGACTACCTCCATGAAATGAATCAACACAACTTACGAGAGAGATACATTCACATTATTTCCCCAACAAACTGAAAATGTTGCCTTCGCCTTTCTGCCAGGAAAACCTTCACAGCAACAACAGAGAGGTCAAAACTAGTGAACCTTGGAGGGGGTCCTACAAACATGCAAGTTTTCATACACACTCACACACACACACACACACACACACACACACACACACACACACGTACAACAGAGATACGGGACAATAAAGGGACTATCACCAGGAGACACATTAATCAGAGGAAGCTTGCACACATTTAACTAAGAAGTTCACATATATTAGCTTTGATATGTACAGAATATTTACATTCATTCATCCATATGGAGACACAAACACTCCCACACAGACACAGTTTGCTCTGTTTCTGCCAGTCTTACGACACACACATCCATGTACATACGCGCAAATACAGTACATTTAGCTTTTACACCAAATACCTCAATCCAGGCAGGTAATAAATATATAATTCTTCCCAGTACATCCCATCCCATCGGCCTGCTCTGCCAGGGAGGTTTTGATATGGCCACAGCCTGGCAGGTCATCATGTCTCACGTCTATGCTACAGCTAGCAGTCAGCAGGGCTGGGCATTAGTGATTGCGTTTTATGTTGAGTTTTTTTGTCTGCTATACGCTTGGTTCAGCAACAGTTTCAAACAAGGGCTCAAAAAGCTATTGGCTGAGCAACAGCACTATACTTCATCATGTATGATCAACCCATTTTACAAAATAGAGAAAAATGTGAAAGGTGCACAAATAAAAGTTCACAAACAATAGTGTTTTTTTGTTTGTTTTTGTTTTTAAGTGGCCGTGAGTAAGCCAACTTCAGTGAAGGGCAGCCTACATCTAAAGCACAGATACCACAAAGACCAAGGAATGCTGGGAAAAAGAGGAATACAGAAAATAGAGCTCACAAGCACAAATTAAGACTTACACGTAGCAAATTAGGAGAAATATCCACGTACCTCACGATTAAAAGAAAAAAAACACGTGGAAGTTATACATTTGTGGAGTTTGAAACTATGAAAACATTTAGTTTTATTTATTCTCAATGTGTTACTTGTTTATATTTGTCTTCAACAGCGTAATGAAGGTGTTAGCATTGAATAAAAACAGGACAAAATAATGTAACGTAATGAGTTTTACAAGTTTGTTGCATTTTTAAAGGTACATAATGGAAACCGTCACAACAAGCTAGTTAAAAATGAACAAACATATAGATAAAATGTACAGTGCCTTGTAAAAATATTCATCATTGCAGCGTTATCTTTTTTCTTTTACATACCCAAACCTCACTGGGACCAACACAAAGTGGTGAATAATTATGAGGTGGAGAAGAAAAAAAAGGCTTTCAAACTAAACAAAATAAAAAAATCTGAAAAGTGTGGCATGCTTTTGTCTTCAGTCCCTCCTCCTCTGATACACATAAAATTACACACAATTAAACCTCTGCCCTCAAGAAGTCGCCTAATCTGACAATTGAAATTAGTCCACCTGTGTGTAACCTGAGGGGTTTGGTTTTTGTTCACACAGAAAACTCCAAGTGAACCAACCAGGCCAAAGCTAAAGAATCTGAATGAATCACACTGACCGTAAAAAAAAAAAAATGGCATCAAACATTGGGGGTGCTTTTCTTCAACAGGATGGATGGGGCTAATTAGAGAGCAATCCTTGAAAAAAAAGAAATCTTGCAAAAGACCTGAGACTGAGGTAGATGAGCAAAGCTGGTCGAGACACACCCTAAAAGACCTTTGCACCTGCAAAGAATTGATCTAGGTGGCTAAAAACATACAAATAACACACTTTTGCTTCTTTTTGTTTAAATAAAGCATCATTTCCTTTCCACTTCACAATTATGTGATATTTTGTGTCGGTCTAGCATAGAGAACTAACACTTCTGCAAGCCACTGTAAATAGAATAGAGTCTCCGAGTCAGATAAAATAAATAAATACATTGATAATTTAATAAATAAATACATTGATAAATAAAGTAGGAATAAGTGTAACTAGTAATATCAACATTTCAACAATAAGCACATTTTCAAACTCCATGGCACATATTTGATATGGGAAAAAGCTTGAGGATTCGTGCATCCATTTACTCTCAGGTATAATTTCTGTCCGTGTCCTGTAACCTTGGGACAGCACAGGACTACGGGCAGAATGCTCCTGTCAAGGAGAGGCACGTCTTAAAAAGGCCATTCAGTATTTTTTTTTTTTTTTTTAAGGAAATGACAGGAAAGGTCACAGAGAGAATCAGGATTCAACACAAAACGTAAATCAGAAAACGAGCTCGTCTTAGAGCCTTTTCTAAAGGGGTTTAAGGGCATTAAAAATACCAATATCTGGGGTAAACTATTTATCTTTTCACCATCGCACACCAGGAAATAAAGGCGTCACCCTCACATTTACATTACATTACCTACATTTAATGGTAGAAGAAAATATATTTTATACTATGGCCTTTTTTAAGTCTAAATTGAGTTCATGCAAATGGCTTGGTTTCCAAAACACATTATCCACTCTCAAAAGTCTGAGCATATACCATGTGACAAAATATTAAGTGACTCAGGTTGAGAGATGAATAAAAATCCATGTGAGTATGTCATATGTTTGTTCATCTTACACTGTTTTCAGCAACCTGTCCTGTAATCGGAGTGTGGGTCCTGTGGGTGAGCCAGCTGTCAATGAGTCCTCTCTGTCTGATCCTGAACTCCCACCGTAGTCACACAGCAGCTTGGTTTCGCTCATTACAGCTTGTTTTTCACTCTTCTCCCCATCTGGCCCGTCTTAATAAGACGGTATCAATATTGAAAGCCTCGAGCTTCTATCATGGGCTGTCTCTATGCATGGTTGCGACTGGAGCTGGCGGCTGCAATCAGCCCAAAAAAAAAAAAAACGTGAGCAAATGTTAACCTTAGAAATAAAATAAAAAATAAGTCTCCCAAAAGATGTGATTTAATGCTGAGTGGCTTTTAAAAAAGTAAAGCACCATGCAAAAGTACTATAAAGCCTTGAACCTTTTCAGATCTGGTCACATTCAGGGACCAGAACTAAGCAAGGGGACGCGTTTCGTTTCTATGCTCCTGTAATCTCCTATAATCTGGAACAAACTCCCTAAAAACCCGAGATGTGCAGAGACGGTAGATTCTTGGGTAGATGTGAAAGTTGCTTTTCAGACACTTTCCATTCAATCTGACTGAGTAGGAGCTGTTTGGCAGCCTCTAGATCTGCTAAGCTGGCAGAGGCATACCCAGTAAGACCTGCAACTGTAACTATAAGGACTGACCACACTTTTCAGATTTTCAGTCGCAAACACAATCCAGAACCATGAATCCCTGTCCTTCTACTTCACTAACATACTCAACTTTGTGTTGGTCACACAAGGTCCGATAAACAAATGAACAGTTGTTATGAGATGATGAAATATTTAAAACGGCGTGCAAACCCATTGTCAAGGCATTACTCATGAAATGTTGTTAAAGATACCATACTGAAGACAAACCAAGCCACTTGCACTCCTACTGAAAAGCTCTTTTTGGCCTTGTTGAGAACTCAAAGACTCGAAGATGGGGTTACATAAGGACATTTGCCCGAGTGTCGGGCAACCGCAGTCCGACCAGCCCTCCTCCAACAAGCACCGAGGAAGCCATGAGGATAGGGACAGCCTTGGTGATGCCGACAAGTGAGCCAAAGATCAGGTTCCCCAGGACAGCCGCCAGCTTACACAGGGCGTTACAGAAACCAAAGCCTGTTCCTCTGCAGAGACAAGCAGCAGGAAGGAGAGGTAAACAAATGTAAACTGGGAAAATGTCTTTGATCTATCTGGCTGTCCGTCATGGATGAACGCCGCCACTCACCTCCTGACCGTGGGGAAAGACTCTGTGGTGACGACATCAAGGGAGTTCCAGGCAGAAATGCTCAGACCGTTGTAAAGGCACAGCATGAAAATCATCATGGACTCACTGGTGCCAAACCACAAGAAGAAACAGCTGATGCCCGACAGGATCATGGAGCCGCCTGATAGACAGATCGGATAAAAGAGCTGGTTTAATGGCAGAAAGTAAAAAGTAGATTATATGCCCTATTATCCAGTGTATGTAAATATCTGGTTTCAGCTGCACCAAAAGAATGAGCAACCAACCATACATTCAACCCATGTTCCCACCTAACATGGACAAACGTCCAATTTTGTCCATTAGAAGAGCAGACACAATGTTTCCAGGAAGAACAGCCAGTGTTCCCAGAAAGTTGATGAAGTAAACCCAGTAGGCACTGTAGTCGTCATCGAATGTCATCTGGCAGCCCGTCTTGTTGTGGGTGAAAGTGCTGTTGATCATCTCAGTGCCTTCTATCAGCTTAGACTCGTCAATATCTGCAGAGAGAACGAAACACAGTCAAACTTGTTTCGCCACAGAAATGGCGAAGCAAGACAAAAGACCCATTCTTGTGCAAATGTTCATTTAAAAAAGTGCTGTCAGCTTGTCATTAACTGGATAGTTGTAGTTATAGCTGCTCAGACACGTTTCTGTGTTAAAAACTGTGTTAGTATAAATTTAATTCCATGATTTTTGTCATAAAACAACTTTTGGACTTGTTTTGTTGAGACATGCAAGACGTTTCCTGAGAGCGTCAACATCTAGAACACAAATTCTAATGCTCTAAAACTTTAAAGTTGAGCATTGATATGTGCAATTACCCGTGGCATTCGCAGTGGGGAGTGGTAGCTTTTACAAAGATGATCTATGTCCATTCATATATATTTGCATTTTGGAAGTATTGTGGTCTTTTTTATCCCAAAAACATACAACTAATGCAAAAAAGTCCAAAATCAGCATTTACTCCTGGCATGGCCCACTCCATGGTTTTAGACAACCGCCTTAACTTATAGCGTTTCAGAAAAGTGGGGCGTTAAGAAAAAGAGGGATCATTGACCATTCCCCTTTGTGTGGTTTCTATAGAATGTCTTTTCTTGCAATCTTTTCTTTATCTCCCTCCATTAGTTCAGGATTTCAGGATTTAGGTCTGGGTCCTGAAGTGGCCATGAATGAAGGTTGATTTTGTGTCTGCTGAACCATTTCTGGCTGCTTTGGCCACAGTTTTGTGGCAAATTCACTGCAGGGTCCAGTGGCGACGATACCATCCACTCCAACCAGGATCCCAGAGACGTTAGGGAGAAAATTAACCATGAGCATTCCAGACAACAATTACTTCACACCAAACCCACATGGAATAAAAACAGCTTTTTAGCAAACTCCAAATGTTTATATTTGTGATGCTAAGACAGGAAATGATTTTTTCTTGACAGGCCTCATTAAAACATTGCCCTTTAGGTGGCGTTTAATGGCTGCAATCAGGACTTGGTGACCCTAAAGTCCTTCTGCAGATCTCCAGCTAGGGAGAGTTTTCCTTATTACATTACTCACTGTTCAGGGTGGTACAATAAAAAATCGGAAAGCTCGACGCATATGTGCATCACAAGTATACCATGTTCACCTATCTTCCCAATTTTAAGGAGTGGTTGAGAAAAATAAACCTCTGTATTGCAGGAACAGTCATGGATTACTGATAAAAAGTCAAGCCAAACTCTCATCAACGTAAAATAGTGACGTATAGAATAAAAATATGCTTCAGTTAAACTTTTCTCATAGGTATTGGGAAGAATCGCAATTAGCGTGGGACCGTAAGAAAGAAAGAAAGAAAGAAAGAAAGAAAGAAAGAAAGATTTCTAATTTTATAATAGATGAACTGACTTAAATAATGAAAAGTTCTCACCTGTGTTGAAGAAGTATGTGTCGATAAATGTGCAGTTCTTGAACAAGGAGCCCACCGATGTGACGTCGTCAAAGTAACAGTGGAGAAATGTGGAGTCGATGAAGGTGACGGACTTAAGCTTCATATTGACGAACCTGAATAATAATAATATAATATATAATGAGCATGTTAATCTGCATTGATACAGTGCTTAACACATAACTTAGTTTACTGATGTGTACAGTGGTCATACAAGCCTTCCCATACACAAATAAAACTACTTCCTAAAGATTTTGCATGGAGTGCTCCTGTAGTTGCGTTGACATCTTACTGGTCATGAATGAATATGCCGTTTCTGTGGATCTGGTTCTCCAGGGTGAAGTTGAAGGTGAAGCCTTCAATGCGTTCGTTGTTGTGGATCTGCACCTTGGAGGCGTATTCATCCGCCTGAAGGTGTTTGATGACATCGGGGAACCAAACGGACAGACCATAATACCTGCAATCACAAAGACACCGCTTGTACAACACGCCAAGTTATCAGGTGAGGTTAGAATGAGGTCTGACGAAAACACAGACAGACCAACAGATCATATAAGGCTCTTTTTTTTTCTAAAGGTGAGTTTAGGGTTTTTATTTTTTACGTCTTTACGACTCTCCAATGGATCTTTATCGACCTGCAGCCTGTGATTGATCTCCAGGTCAGGCAACGTTTGCACAGCAGACAGATCAAGATGACAGAATTGTGATGTGGCCCTGTAGCTATTATCTGACCCCCCCAAAAAATAAAAAAATAAACAGTTGTGTGTTTTTTTTTTTTTTAACAAAGATCAGGTGAGAAGGACATTTTACCCGAAGGACAGCGTGAACCACACTATGGCCAGTCGCGTCATGTTTTCCTTCATAGGGTAGTTGAAGCACTTCATGAGGTTTACATATATCTAAAAGAAGTAAGAAAATAAAACAAGATTATGTTTTACATTCATATCGGGACAAAGGCATTAGAGAAGAGGCGGGTGAAATGCAAATATATTTACCCCGTGTATTTCAGATTTCATCCTGAAGAACATTTTGGAAACTGGATTTCCAGACCCCGATTCCATTTCCACCAATTCATCCAGCTGTCTAGGGATTTTTATCCTGTTCACCTGTTAAATTAGAAATACAAAGTAGCAGCAGTGGCAGTCGTAAAGATCTACAGTATCATAGTTAAGCCCGGGTTTGTACAATGGTCCTTGCATTTTTCACATCCCAAAAAGAAAAATATTTTGCAGTTTTATTATGAAGGCTGAAGAATTACAAGAACAATCACTATTTCCAAATGTTCTGATATAATTATGTCAAGTATAAATGTATTTGAATAGAACATATAAATAAAACAACCACGGTTGACCAAAGTGTTTTGCATAGTAAAAGGTCAACAGCTAAGCAGCAAAAGACAATCCAAATCAATACCACGACAAACACACAGATGTCCTGCTGAACTGGAGTTGAAAGCCGTTGTAAAGAACTGGGTTTTAGCCAGAGACTTCAACTGACCAGCAGCTGCTGCATTTTCTACAGTCTGCAGACGCATTAGCAACGCCTGATCGAAGCCAACATGCAGTGAGTTACAGTAATCCCAGTGAGACGTAATGAATTCATGGATTGCTGTCGCAAAGTGGTCTGGGGGGTATGCAGGCCCTTGATAATGTTGTTTCTGCACGTTTGTAAACCAAATGACTGCAGGGAGGACGGGGGTTAGATGAGAGTGTAACACAGGTCCACCATCATGGTTTGTAGTTCAGGGTTTGGGACGAATTCTTCTGCACAAACCTATTTGTTTGCCACAGATTCCACCGAGGTCTGGACTCTGACTGGGCCATTCTAACATATATGTATATTCCAATGTGAAACCATGAAAAAACATATTTAGGGTTGCTGTCCTGTTGGGAAGTGAGCCTCTACCCTAACTGTTTTTCTTCCAGCTCTTTATTTAGATCTGTGACTTCTGACCAGCATCCTTGTATCCTTATACAGTATCCTTATACAGAAAAACCCTATAACTAGATTTAGGTGTCACTTTATACATCTTGTATTAAATAATACTACAGTACATATTTTTCAGTGATGTTATCAAGGTGTTGGTTGTTTGTACCTGTGATACTTTTTTGGTTGGGTTTGCTTTTTATATCTCTCTCTGCAGGTGTAGAAACAGACTTCTAGGATGTTATTTTTTACTCTCTTTTTTCACTACTTCCTCTACTCTATCACCTTTTCTCACACAAAGGAAGAGCATTTCAAGGCATCTTCTGAAGGCTTGTTTGGTGTTTCACTATTTCAGGGTAAAGACAAATGTCTGCCACATTTTTATTAGTAGTAAAAATAAAAAAATCCTTTAACACTCATGTTTCATTTTCCTTCCTTAGCTATCCACTACCTTTTCTTAGTTTATCCCAGAAAATCAAAATAAGAAAAACCTAATTCTATGTTTGTAACAGGATTTTTGCAAAGCAGTTTACATTTCTCCCACTTTCTAACCTAGTTATTAGACAGCAGGCTGTTGGATATAGGTACAAATGTACCAATTACCAGATTTGTGAGATTCCCATACAGTAAATTTACTTGTATCCACGAGACTGAATTCAGAGCATCAGTGTAAAATATGCACGCGTAGTGCAGAATTAATTCAGGAAACTTGTCTTGACTAAGCAGCTTTCCCAAAGTGCAGCTCATGCAGCAAATAAGTCTGAATGACAAGAAACGGCTTTCAGACCCCGTCGTAATTCAGACATGATCCTGCTCGGTGAAAGAACTCAAACCTGTCCCTGCGGTGGCAGAAAATAAGCCTCTTTGCCTCCCTAAGCGTAGGCAAACCCAGCCGAGACTGTGAAACATCCGTAGCAAGCACTCACAGTGAAGACTTTCTCTGGCTGCCCACGTGCTCTCATGTTGGCGTCGTGGATCTGCTTGAGGATCATCCAGCCCTCGTCGTGCTTCCCGACCTGTCAGGGAGGAGAGAAAAAACGGGTGACGGGGAAGATAAAACACGTCTCGCAGCAACACACTTGACATCAGCAATTACTGTACATGAATGCGGTCCTTTGATATCTCGGCGATGGGAGTCACGACAGTGGTGACTCACTTTGCTTCAAAGGATAATGATCCTCATGCAGCCAACCTACTGTCACCGATCTCTATGCTTGTGTTTCCCCAAACACTCAGAAAGCCTTCTTCAACAGTTGTGCATGACTCACACTGTTTTAGTCTGATCAAATATCTCCCGGTACACGTACTCTTCGTGTGTCACCCACACTTAAAACATGTAAAAACATCATTTTAAACCATTGTGGACAGCACTGGTGTGGACATGACTAACACAGTACGCGCAGTGGAGCAGTGACAGGTTCAATACTTGTTAGTAATTCGGAGAAGGCTCGTTACCTCGAGGTAGAATCTGGGGCTTTCTGGCATGAAGGTTAGAGCCACCACAGCGCACACACACGGCAGGGCACAGACAACGACAAAAACCCTCCAGCTGTGAAACTGGTATGCTGAGCCCATGCTGAAGCTCCAACCTGCAAGTTGTAGAAAACAGTGACATTCCAAGTTCAGTTCAGTTCAATCATATCCAATTTCATCAAGTATGAGTGATCAGCACGGACAAACAAACAAAAACAACATGATGGACCGGTGACAGACTTAATCCTGTAAAATAACTAATATACGGTGAAATCAGAAGAAGTCTGATTTTGTCGTTTTCCCCATTTCCGGGGCTGCAACAGCAAGAGCACAGCCTCCTTTGAGCTTCCACTGTTTTTTAGGCAGAAAGAGGATGTGCCCAACAGCACATCTGGGAGAAAAAGGTGAATGCATCAGGATGCAGCAGCGCGGATAGGTAGGATGCGGCAAGACCCCGGAGAGCTTTTAAAATAATTAAAGAACTTTAAAATGGATCCTATACTGTATGGAGAGCCAGCTGAGTGAAGCTGAAATCTGCTCCTTTTTATGTGTGCCGGTTAAAAGACTTGAAACAGCATTCTGTACATTCTGTAGCTGAAGGAAAGCCTTCACATGAAGACCATCACAGTAATCTTGCCAAGTGGTGAAAAAAAGTGTGGATTAATGTCTCTAAATCTTTCAAGGAGAATTGGTTTTATTTTGACCAATCAACTCAACTAATCCAACATCTCCCCTGATCTGACTGTTGAATTTAGCCGCTGTATCCACCTTAACACCAAGGTTTGCAACTCTTGCCTTTGCACGCTGGGATATACATAATCCCCATTCGCTTGGCTTTACAAGACAACAGGCTGAATTCATATCCAGTTAAGTAGAAAAATAGTCAAATTGATCCAGTTCTCACCAGTCCAATCCAGTCATTAAGTTAGTAGCAATTTTCTTGAAGCCACTTCCTGCTTCATGCCATGTTCTCTTGTGCTTCCCATGTTGAAAAGGGGACTGGGTCTCTGTCTCTATTATAATTATATCCTAGGGAAATTTAAGGTTTTTATTGTGGTTTTTTCTTGTTTGTTTATTTTCTACATGTCGTGTCTATCAGTATGGCACTAAGAAAGAGAGACCAACAGATTTACTTTCACAACTGGAGCGTTACTGCTTTCGCCATGGGGCTCAGCTTCATGGAAAAAACTTTGTTGGATATTATTTTGGGATTATTTCAAATTCAATGGACACTGGAACAGAAAGGAAAAAGAGAAAGAAATGAAGAGAAAAAGATGAGGCAAGACATTAAATGGGAGAGAAGGTGACAAAAATAGAGCAGGTGAAAAAAAAGGGAATAAGATATGCTCCTTGGAGTCTGCTTCTACACCTGCAGAGAGAGATATAAAAAGAACCACAAAACAAAAAAAAGTATCACAGGTACAAACAATAATCGCCTTGATAAATACATTGTATTTAGTACAAGATGCATTTAGTAGCAGCCAAAGCTAATTACTTGGTTTATCTTTATACAAGCAAAGAAACGACTGTAGTTTCTGCGGAGGATGAGGAGAGCCCATCTGGCCCCGCTCAACCTCAAGATCTTCTACAGAAGCACCATAGAGAGCATTCTGACCAGCTGTCTCTCTGTGTGGTGTGGAGGCTGCAGTGCCGCAGACTGGAAGAACGTGAGGAGAGTGGTGAGGACAGCAGAATGGATCATCGGGACTCCTCTTCCCTCCATCAAGGACATCTCATCACAGCGCTGTGTGTCCCGAGCCCGTAACATCATCGGGGACCCCTCACACCCCCACCATGGACTGTTCTCCCTACTGCCTTCTGGGAAGAGGTTCCGCAGCTTCCGCTAGAGGTCCACCATGTTTTGCAAAAGCTTTTTCCTTGTTGCCATCAGACTGTTGAACTGCTAGTACTGCTGAAGCCATTTCAATTGTTTACACAAATCGCTGCTGCATCTTTATCCTGAAACTTGCTGCAATTAACTGTGATTTTTTTTCAAGCTGTATGCCAACAAAATTTCATTCAGTATGCACTTTGTGCATAGAAAATGACAATAAAGTTGTCTAAGTCTAAGTCTAATCTGTAAACACCAGGAGCCAAAGACCTACCCCACAAAGCGCCTAGGCAAACACCCGGGAAACCAGAACCCCAGACACTCGAAAGGGCCCCCAGAGCAAAGGAGCTCAAGAAGGACCAACACAGGGATAGACGCCTCCCCCGTCACAGGGAAGAGCAGAGGAGAGCCTCGGGGAAAAAAAACAGCAGCCACAGTGCAGAAGCCCCCCGGTGGCTGCAACAACGCCTCCACGGGCTGCACCGGCAGCCAGCTACGTCAGAGCGGATTCAGCCATGGGTTTAGAGACCCGAGCCGCGAGGGCACACTGCCCCCCGCGGGTCCCCAACAGGGCCTGGGAGCCCCGGCCCCACGAAGCAGCCGCCAGGAGTGAGCCAGCACACATCCGGACACCCAGCCCCAGACACCAAGAACCACCAACACACCAGTGGATCAAGGCACCAAGCACCAGCAGGTATCCTGATGGGGGGATGGGCTCTACACTTGGAGAGGGAGCAGTCCAAAACACACCCTGACAAAAAGACAAACAGAAAACCAGGTATACAGTCACAAACACACGATCCCACCCTAGTGCCCACGCATGCAGACACTTATAACCACACAGAAGAATAGACGCTGTACACACACTTGCACTCACCACACACATCGTATACCCCCATGTCCAGGCACCGATACCCCAGAGGGGCGTCCAGCCCCATGAAGCAGGAGGTGATCCCTAACACCAGGATGAAGGAGAGCAAATCGCCGCAGCCACAAGCCGAGACCAGGGCAGAGCACCGCCCCAACCTGGGCAAACCCGGTCCATGCCCCTACCCCAACAACCCCCGAACCAATCCATCCGGAGGCGGGGCCAACACAATTTGAACGAGCCAGCCAACAGGTGTCCGTGCCATGGTGGCATGACCAGCCGGATCATACAACCCCCACATGGCACAGCCCCCCAGTCAGGCCGCACACTGCCCAGCCCACCCCTCCATGGCAGAACCCAAAGATCTAGCTCCTAGCTACTCTGACCAACCTAAAACAAAGTTAAACAGAAATTTTAAAAATACAGGTTATTGCATTGCCATTACAGGTACATTTTCCAGAGAACATGGGATTTTTCCCTCACTGAATATGTTCTCAAATAAGACTCTGGATATTTAAAAAGTTAAATTGTTCTATGGCAGCAAAGAGAATACTTGTATGTGTCTTTGCAACAACAAAAAACTGTTATATATATATATATATATATATATATATATATATATATATATATATATATATATATATATATATATATATATATATATATATATAAATGTATTATTTTATTTTTGTGCTGATACCAAGCGTTACTTAAATGCCATCTCATGTACTGTGGATAACAATCTGTAGCTTCGCCGTTTGGAGTTAATCTAATACGGCAAAGACAAAAGGACTTGAAATAAAAATGCCACGCTTTGTGACTGAAGCAGAGTGATGGGAACACTCAGAGACGAATGACTCCGCAGGGTAAGCAGAGAAAAGTGAAAAAAACAAAAACAACAACACAGGGACAGGTTAATTGAATGTGTGGGGATAGAATAGTGTTTTCTGCTGAGTAAAATCTTGTTGCACCTGATCTCAGCCAACGGGCACTCTTTCAGACTCATTAATCATTGCAACATGCAGCGGGGAAAGCACACACACACACACACACACACACACATACACACTGGTGCGTGGAAAAGTGTGTGGGTTAACACTCTAGCAGAGAATAACAGCGCAGAAATAAATAATATGGAGAAGCATACAGAAATTATACTGACACACCATAACGGCATGTCAAGCCTCCACCAACAAAAATGCAAGTAATAATATATGGGAGTCATACATTGTGGGCTGTCAGGTTTTTGGGAAGCTTAAGACACCTATTTTTATTTGTACTGCGTAAACCGTTCTACAAAGAGTAGTAAATTACATAAAGCTAATTTACATTTGCATTTTTTTCCCAGTTTTGTGAAGATTCACACCTCTGTAAATGAAACACATGAAAGCTTTGAATTCATTTAATTTTGTAGATTTGCTGTTTTGTCAAACACTTTCAGTTGCATTTTTTTTTTTTTTACCATGGACCCTTAAATGTGAGATTAGGTGTAAAAACAGCCAGGATGAGCTCAAATATGAACAGTCTGCCACACGCTGAGTAATGCGAGTGCTCTTTGGGACTTCACTGTTTTAAAAAAAAATGTCAACAGGGTGCAGAAAAATGGGGGGGGGGGGCTTGCATTCTTGTCGTGACCTCCCACGTCTCTCCACAGATCGTGGCTCATGGAGATAGAGCTCCAAAGGGAATACAGAGCCATTATCCATCAACGGGCGTAGGAGGGGAGCCACGGGGTAGGGAGGGGGTTAATGCTATTGGTTCTGCCAGAAAAACGTCTGTTTGGCATGCTACAGCATGTTAAAATCCAGCTCTCATAGCAGCAAAAAAAAAACAACTTCTATCAAGGGTCGTGACACGACAAAGGCTAATGCCATGTCACATTGCTTTAAAGGCTAATATATTTAGTATTTGGCACAGAATGTACCTACATTTATGTTATATTATGTCATTGAAGTGCACATTTTTGCCCCATATCATAAGATACACATCATATAGCATCGAGTCCATGTTCACCCATTCGCAGAAGGGTTTTTTGAAGGTTATGCTAACAATTTAAAACGTGACTTTTTTTCACAGTTTTTTTGACACATACTTTACAATAGGACAGTTTCAAGTGGAAGTGACCCATCGCAGCAGAATATAAAAAGGTGGGATAAGGGGAAGCCCCTGCCTAAAGGAGACTGGAGATGGTGCAAGCAGTCTTGTTCTGACACCTCTATGCTTTCCTTACACAGGTAACATCTCAGCGAATTAGAAAATTCGTTCTGACAAGGCTTGCATGTCAGATTAAAACTCCCTTTTGAAAACAAAAACATTTAAGCAGGTATTAAATATGCTTTTCATGTGTTTTCATTAGTCGTAAGTGGCAGATCATAATTAGCACAAACAAAGCCCTGAAAACCTCTGTCTGTGTGTAACTAATCTATATGATGTGTTTCGCTTAGTGACCTGAGCTACTCAAATACGCAACATTTTTAATATTCTAATTTGGTGAGATGCAGCTTTAGCCCATGGAGACTTGCAAATAATGTTGATCTTAGCACAGAATGTATCTGGACATACAGTCAGTGGGTGCTGGAAATGCACCATAGTTAAACTGAATTGGGTTTGGTTTATTCACACATGACCAAAACAAAACCACAAATCTGAGCTCCCACACAAGCCAGAAAAGCAGCAGAAATCATGCAATTGTTTGTCTCCTGGAGCTGTGGAACCCTGCTGGTGGGCGTGGCGGACCGACAGCAATTACCCCTCATCTACTGCTGGGGATATAAGGAGCTGCAGAACTATCACTGTTCTCCTGATGATCAACCCATCTGGTAGAGTTGAGCCCTCTGTGTATTTTTCCAAAGCCAGTTTCTCGAGCTGTTTTGTAAGGAAGGTCAAGTTCTTCTTACCTTCTACTCAGTTTCCTTGTGCTTTTGTGCTCCCAGGTTGAGTCGCACCTCCATCCTGGATCTTCTCAATCACACTGACTGTGGCATGTTCTCACCTGAAACCTCACCCCTCCACAACAGTCCGCCGCTGCTCCTCGGCTCCTTCCTCCTCTGACCTGCCTGCTCTCCAGCCTCCAATCCATCTGCTCTCAGGCCTCAGGATTTCACCGGTCATCCTCCACAGAAGCTTCTCGGATTTCCTGGAATCATCTCTTCTTCTCACAATCCGAGGATCACCTCAATTCTCCTCCTCACTGTCTCCAGGCCCAAGAAAGCCGTAAGCCATTTATCACTCAGCCCTTCCTTTCAAACTGCCATCGGGGTCTTCATCGCCACTAACTCCTTTTCTTCCCATCCAGAGATCACTGGTTCTTTGCCTCTTAATGTCTTCACTTGACTTTTACAATCAGTTATCTTCCCGTGGGTTCGGAAACGACCTCAGATCATTTTGTTTTACAGATCGGTTGCTTGCGTCATCGCCAGGCTTTCACTCTGAGTGTGTTTTGCTGCACAACAAAATATCTAACTTGGATCTAGAGCATCCAATTAAAACCTAAGAAAGCCAAGCAAGAGCAATTTGCCCCGAAACAACATTTACTGCAACAAACTGCATTCAAAAGCTGCGTAATTGCTAAATGGTAAACCTTTGCATACTTTAATTTCAGCATAAATGCCAATGTTTTGTGAAGGCCTCAAGGGTTTGTTGGACAACATTGGTCTGGCAGGTCAGGGTAAACTTTTTGGAGACGTTTAAAGCAGGGTAATAAAATATGCTCTTAAGCTCTGAACATCTCACAGAGCACTGGTCAATCCTTCATCTTAAAAATGAAGAGTATAGCACAACTGTAAAACCTACCAAGGCACGACTGTGTATGTAAAATGACAAGCTGGGCGAGGACAGCATTAGTCAGAGAAGCAGCCAAGAAACACATTGTAACTCTGGGGCCACCACAGCCCAGGTAGGAAAGTCTATTGACAGCAACAACTAATTTGTCTTGCAGTCCACTAACCTGAACTTGATGGAAGAGAAGAAAGAAGACCATGAAAAGCCCTGTTTACAGTTTCCTGCAGATCATCTAGAGAGCAGAGCAAAGATATTGAAGCAGATCCTCGGGTCAGATTAGACCCATAACGGTGCACAGAACCCTGAATCCCCACGGTGAAACATGGTTCGATTTGGTTAGAACATTTTGATCCAAACAACTTTTGAGTGCATCCACAGACTTTGAGGCTGTTCAGGCTATGGATGATAATAAGTATGAGTTTTAGGCATGTGCCAGTCAAAAACAGTCTCCTTATAAGGTAGATTTAAGGAGATGTGGATTGGGGGATTGATGTTTTTTTTTTTTTTTTAAGTGAAAGACAATGCCTCAGCCAACAGCCATCTCCAGCAACTCCCCATCATCATTTCAGGCTCTTTAGTATTTATGTCTAGAATGATTCCGATATCTAAGAATAAAAAAGGAGTCTGCATTCAAAAGAGAAAGGAAGAGTTATTCAGCAGTAACTGCCTTTTCTCCTGAAATGTAGCATGACTTCCTGCCACAGACGGCTGGCGGTTCCCTCGTACTACTGTAAATCGAATTACAGGAATTAAGCACATAATTGTCTAAGAATGGCTGAGTCATCCATCTGAGGCCGAGATGGACAGATGAATTAAAGGTGAACGGAGGGATGGACAGATGGATCCAGTCTTTATCTACAGTCTCTGCCATAAACCGGCAAACAAATTTACGTCTTGAGGTTTTATGGGGAGAAGATAAAACGGGTTATACGTATTCCCTTATCTTTTTGACTCTTGCTGTCTTGTAAGAAAATAAAGACACATTTGGGAATTATTGGTCATTATCTGAGGTCATGTACATGTAAAACGGCAATATCTTGCTTTTCGTTAGTCTTGCAGTATGAGACCAAACTGCTCGGCCTTTTAGACAATCAGGAATCCATCCAGTGTATCCTGAGGGTAAGCACTCGCATCGGTGCAAACCTACGAGCTCCAAATGTCTGTAGAGCCAACAGCAGTCACATTAGATAACATACCCTGCAGGTGATGTGCACTTTGTTACCCAGTTCGAGCAGCACTGTGTATTGCTCTGACAGCTTTTAAATGTGATAAAAATTTTATATTCTCAAGCACAGAATAGAGTAATTAGTCATCCAGACAATCAACCCTTCGCTAGGGCTTTGGACTCAGGGCGGGGCTATTTATCCAGGGAACGCTGCAATGAGGGTCCCCAGGAATGTAAAGTTCTATGTTCTCCAATTTGCATTATGTATTGTCATTTCAGCTTTTAACTTTATGTTCTCTCTCTTTTTTTCTTCATAGTAGGTACAGCTGGTCTGACGTTCTGTTAACTGTGACATCATCCAGAGAAGAAAGATCACCCGCTACTACCATCTAATGTAGAACAGATTACTGGATCAATGTGTGCTTCTGTGCTTTTTTGTTTCTCTTGTTGTGTCTCTGTTCTGTCTTCTGTAACCCCAGTCGGTCGAGGCAGATGACCGTTCATACTGAGCCTGGTTCTGCTGGAGGTTTTTCCTTCCCGCTAAAAGGGAGTTTTCCTCTCCACTGTCGCTTCATGCTTGCTCAGCATGAGGGATTGCTGCAAAGCCATGGACAATGCAGACGACTCTCCCTGTAGCTCTACGCTTCTCCAGGAGTGAATGCTGCTTGTCGGGACTTTGATGCAATCTACTCGGTTTCCTTATATAGGAAATTCTTTTGACCAATCTGTATAATCTGATTGAATTTGACTTTGTAAAGTGCCTTGAGATGACATGCTTCATGAATTGGCGCTATATAAATAAAATTGAATTGAATTGAATTGAATTAAAGGAACTTTTTTTGTTCTGAATTTCTAATCAAATAATGTCATAATGAATATCAAGCTGGCTAAATCAAGTAGTTGAGGAAGGACATTTTCCAGCAACCGTAGTGGTGGATGCTGTCTAAACCATTCAGCAACCAATCAAGTTTCTCCCCAAGAAAGGAAAACAAGGTTACGAAAAACGAGAAGAAAGGAAGAATAAAAAAAACTCAAATTTCTTTGAGAGGTGAGCAGAGCACACACTTTGAGCTACGGTCAGCAGGAGTCATCTCAGAGCGAAGGCACCATGCTAGCATTTTGACAACATAGATTAATGATCAGCGTTATTACCACTAGTCATTTGACAATGATATTTGTGGAGGTCACTAACATTTTTGGTAACTTCCTAGTGATCAGTCATGAAACATTTAGTATCAATGGATCCTTTGTGAAACTTGAAAAAATAAACGCTACAAACATCAAAAACTGAAACACCAATAATTAATAGTCCACCATCGTTTTACAGAGGGTAAGAACTGGTCGAGTAAAACAGACGAGATAAATATTCTAACTTTAAGTCAGTAAAAGTGGGCAGACACTGATTATTACACGACCAACTGGTGGTGCATCTGAAACAGATTTAATGCCATAAAAAAACAGTTTGATCTTATAATTGTTACCTAAGTTCTTAATTCAAGGCATTAACCAAAAAGCAAATATTTTGAAGAAGTGCTATGCATCACCGAGGTTTCCACCCTGCATGAGGCCGTAACATACTGAGTAGAATAAATTCCCATAAGGACAGGAGATGCTGAATAAAGAATGACGTGTTCATCTTTATAAACATTGCCTACTAAATCGCTTAGTGCATAGCAAACATGTATATCATTTATGTACATATTAAAGGTTTGCAAGTGGTAGCTGAATTGCTTTTATTTTCTATTATAAAATAGTTTTTACGCTTTCAGGTAGCATTAGTTTTTAACATCCACTAAAAAAAAGAAAGATACAACCATCGACAGCAGGGCGACACCAGAGATCGGGATACAAGTGCAGTGTGATACCGATCTTTTTTTAAAATGCCTTGATCGGGAACTGGAGCTGAAACTTGAGATCCAATCTGGACACTTCTAAATGACCATGAGCATAATGACCCAAAACTGTGCAGAATGGTGCAGGGAGGTACAGAGAAAGTGTCACGTTGTCACGTGACAAGTTAAAAAGCAGGTGAGTAGCCAAGTATGGATGCAAGGCACGCAGCTTCTTCTGAAGAGAGAACGAAAAGCAAAGTAGCGGTGTTAAGAATCAGAGTGCAGTAAGGCGACTAGCATCCATTTGGTATGACAACAACAGATCTGACGACATAGTGACCTCCTAAAGACGCGTCGAGTACCGCTTTTGGAGGGTTATCCTGCTAGCGCTGTAGTATTGTGCTTGCGTCCATCCTTATGGGAAAATAAAAGTCTGCAGCAAAGCTCAGACGGTTGCATATAATAAAACAAGCCCTCAACTAAAGCTCTATCAGTGTCTCTCAGTGTGTGTGTGTGTGTGTGTGTGTGTGTGTGTGTGTGTGTGTGTGTGTGTGTGTGTGTGTGTGTGTGTGTGTGTGTGTGTGTGTGTGTGTGTGCGCGCCTGTCCGTGCATTCTAACTTGACTGACCTCTTCCAGTGTCAGATTTTATTTCTTTCAATCTTCCAAGAGGAAGACCTGTGTGTCTGCTACACTCATAAAATCTCATCCACGCAACGTGTAGCGGCGCATTCACACACAAGCACACACACACACACACACACACACACACACACACTGCGCTTCTGTCTGAATGACGTCACACGTTGGCTAAAGCATAGGCTGGTCATAAATCACTTCTAGATGTAGCTTTGTCCTATTAGAGCAAGGAGAAAAATCTAATTATACTTGATCAAGAAGAACACTCTGCAGAGACGGAGAGGAGAGGTACTAGAGGAAGGAGGGCGTTAGACAGGGAGCTGTGGAGGGAACAAAGCGAGAGGAGACAGCATCCAGTCAAAGGAAGGGACAGCAGGTTTAAAACCAGGCAGGAAATAAAAACAACGCGTGGCCGAGGGAGAGAGACAGGCCCTTTGTTCCAGCAACCTAAACATCTAAGTGGTTTTTCCCTCTCTTTCAACATATTCCAGATTGTTTGTCTTAGCTTTAGTATTAATTAAAATGACGGAAATCAGGAGGAGCAATATCTTTTGTAAAATCATGCAGTAGGAGTGTCCAAATCGTGCTCTACACAAGGACATGCCTGTAACATCCGTCAAAATGGACATGTGTCGTGCTATCGAAAAACTTAATTAACTTAAAATTGAATCCACAAATATTTTAACAATCCCAATGGGCAATTAAGCGTCGCTGTGATAGTTTCTTCAAAGAGTTGTAGCAGATATATTGACGGCTGGGTCTCCTGTTGTGGACACTTTCACAGCAGATCTGAAGTAGAGGTATTATTTGAGCTTTTGAAATGTTAATCAGGTGCCTTGTTGCCATGGTTATACATCACAACAACGGGCCAATAGCAAGAGAAAAAAAAAAGAAAAATCCTTCAAGCTGCGCCGCATCCTGCACCAGAGGAAATAATCATCCAAAAACAAGCAATGGTTCAGCCAGAAAAGCAGGAAGAAAAGTTTTTAAGAAGAATAAAGCCGGATAACGGTGACAGAGCTACTCTAGCATGTTTCCATCCTGAGCGCCGCAGTTCAACTTAGTATCTGTCCCAAACCTTATAAACTACAAGTCACCATGAAATTTAAAGGCTAAATAAAGATCTATCGAACCAAATCAAATCCATCAACTGAAGCTCGATTTGTAAGGAGAAATTAGTAAATCATATTAGGAATTAGAACAATTTGTGTATATTCCTTATCAGAGCTATGGGGCAACAGTCTGGCTTTGAAATACAAAATGCAAGGACCAGCTGTGTTGCATTAAACTGCAACAAAATGTTTTAAGGGATTTTATCAGGGTTGCACATTTGAAATAGGTCACAGAAACTCACCATGTATTTGACATAAAGAACACAGTAAAATGGATATGGGTGGCATTGTCTTCAGAACCAAGAGACAAATAAACCTGAATTCCCCCAGGTGTGTTGGGAATCAATAAGCCCAGTTTTATATCATCCTGGATTTTATGTTACCACTTTAAAAGCTGTCCTAAACGGTGATTACAAGGCCACTTTTAGACGTTTAAAAGCATCATGTTCTTCTCTGTCCTGTCACAATTTTCAGAAATTTCAACAGTTATTCAAGCTATTAAATTAAGCGTTGGTGAACTATTAACAGTAGCCACCAAGGTCGAGGGAAAAATGATCATAATCTGCGACAAACTTTTAAACTGGAGTCTAAAGCTATCACCCTGGTGGTAATAACCATGCATGTGTTACTCTCCTGACCTTTACCTTTCCCAGCGGGGTGACACCTTTGCTGGCAGAGAAAACAAACATCTCAAATAGTGATAATGGACAGAGCTGAGACAGTTTTGTAAGTGTGGTCACTTACCATAAAGTTAAATTAGGTACTGCTAAACTAAATCTTTGAAGTGTGGCTTTCCAACACATGACATGCAGCCTAATTCAGCTTCAGATTAAGCATTCATCATGTAGATCAAGGCTGTTAGCTATTAATCATCTGCTTGTCTTAAAGTGTTTTATACTGAGTTATTTTTATATGTATAAAATGCCTACTTCATCGGTGAACTTGTGAACTCACCATAGTGCGGTATGATGGCCCAAGCCATGGCGGATGCGTAGATCTCTCCGATCATCCAGAACATACACAACCAGCTGAGGTGTTCTCCTCTTTTCTCTCTGGACAACACCTCTGCAAAGAAGGAGAACACGATGGGCACGGCGCCTCCTATCCTGCAAGAATCAGAGAAATAAAAAAAAAATTCAGAGACACTGGAGCCGACATCACCCCCCGATCAGTAAAAGTAGGTCATCTTAAAATCCTTAGGCTTTACAGTGCAACTAGTATCCCTCTTTCATTTGGCTTTCAAACATGAGAACATGGTTATCTGGTCCTTACCAGGGTCATATAAGGAAGGTACGACCAAATAAAGGGCAGCACGTGGCGATATAGACAGAGTGCTCATACATTAGAATACAGCTGACTAATAATATTGAAGCAGAGTGAAGTAATAAACACATTCCTCAATTTAATACTTTAGCATCAGTGAAGTGAACAAATTTGTATCACTGTGATTTCCAGACAAGCCCAACTCAACTGGAGAAACTTGGGTCAAAGCTGAAAGTGAGACAGAGCCCATAATCCTTCTGCTTTTGTTTTTGGCTAAGAAGCTATTGTTGTAAAGCTGTTGATCATTGCTACAATTTGTATCCAAAGTGGAAGGTATAGGAATTGATTTAAAAACAGTAAAGACATGAGGTCAAAAGTAACAACAGACAAGTGTCAAGAAAATATCTTAGTCAGGCAGAAGGTGTGTCTCCCCTCTGTTGCTGGGTAGAATAACAGGGCATTTTATTGCCCCAGGGGTGTGTGTGTGTGTGTGTGTGTGTGTGTGTGTGTGTGTGTGTGTGTGGGGGGGGGGGGGGGGGGGGGGTAAGAAGGAATGGGGGTCAACTACCCTCCCCCTGAGCTTTGCAGGAAGAGCTCTAAAGTTGATAAAAAGAATGTTTTTCCAAAACTTACTTCAGACAGACTTCTCCATCGCGCAGTGAAATCATCTTGATTGGTATTGTAAACTCTGTCTCCATATTTAATTTCTATGAATTAAATATGCATATTACAATGTTTTACCTCTGATCAATGCTTTTCTCATTTATTGTCAAATCTGGAACCAGGATAAGATGGGTTTTCAATAGACATGTAGGAGCAGGCTGGTAAACCCATTCTTTAACACAAGCCATAGAGACTTTAGGTCAGAGTTAAGAATTCAGCAGTTCAAGTTCAAGCTGCTGCTCCGTGGCATCTAATGAAAAGACTGGAGGCGCAGTAGGTTGATCATCTATGAGGTTTTTTCACAGACAATGGATTCTGGAGAAGTTTGTAGGCCAGACTGAATGATGTCTGTGGTGATTTTATTGACTATATTCTATATCACAGAAGCCAGTGTTTAGCTGCCGGATAGATGGATGGACGGATGGTGATCAGCACTTTTGTTCTTTGGTTACATTTATCTAAGGCCTTTTACACACTTGGACATTTCGTATGTACGTCAAGCATAAAGCAGCCATCAGTGAGTTAGTCATGTGTTGTTCTTTATATGTAATTAGAGTTATCTAGACTTATTGTTTCTCATAATATTAATTCTGCAAAGAGTGAATATACTTTTAGAGATCTTTGTTTTCAATACGGTTTATCTCATTCTGTTTTTTCCTCTGCTTGTCAAATTAAAAAGGTCATTTCTGTTGTTTTCTTCTTTGACCTGTTTTCATACAACATCACAGAAAACAATACTGAAAGAGGATTCCTCGTGATTCAGGGACACGTCTCATTCTGGCCACTGCTCCAATTACTCTGAGAGTCTCTGCAGAGAACGATGTGGGTGCAATTACTGAATTAGCTCTTAAACGAACAGCAATATTGCCAACATAATAAATCACAGTCTGTGTCAAGTGTCTGATGCAAGTAGAAGACACGCTCGCTTCCTGAATGTGCCGGCTCAAAGGAGAAACAAGTATTTTTGTAAATATATAAATATTAAAGATGATACGCAGATACATAATGAAGCAAAGTTTCACAGGTTTAAAAATCCAAAATTAAAATACTTCCATTGAGAAGTGAAAGCATGACCAAAGGAAACTGGCCTTTGGTATTTTTTTTTATTGCAAAAACAAAGAGAAATGGGGAATCCCACTTTTAAAACATGTCCCACAGAGACTTAATCTCTGTGATCTCTAAATATCTCTTTTACCTCAGTGTTTCCAGCTATTTCACTGATGTAAAAGCAGCATTTCTTATTAAGTGTCGCTGGAGACTGCTTCATGACATTTCTCCTTGACCTGCACCTTATCAGACTTACCCGAAGCCAGCGACGACGCGGCAGAGAAGGAAGACTCCATATCCCTGGACGAAAGATGACAGGAAGGCAAAGAAGCCGTTGGTGGACATGCAAATGAGCAAGCACTGTCTGCGACCCACTTTGTCCGACATCCCTCCCCAGAAGAACGCTCCAACCATCATTCCCAGGTAAACGATGCTGCCTGGAGGGGAAAAGAAAGAAAAAATTAGAAATTAGACAATTTATATACAAGCAGACCAGCAGCTAAGTTTTATATTTATTAGTATAGCCTATGAAATATATATGGTTAAATAAGTTATACTTCTTCCTGCTCCTTTTCAAAAATATAAATTAAAATAGTATTGTTTCAATTTAGTTTTTTGGAATTCATTTGGTTGATTTCCTCTTCTCTACATGTTTGAAATAAAATGTCAGAATTGTGTTGTTTGGATCGGGGGCCATAATGCAGACAAGAACTGGGAAGCCACATCTTGAAGTGATTAATGATTTATTAAATTAAAAAAATACAAGGCTTTTAAACGGCTTTTCTCCGTAGTGTGTCTGGGCTCTCCCTTAGAGATAGGGTGAGGAGCTCAGTCATCCGGGGAGGACTCAGAGTAGAGCCGCTGCTCCTCCACGTCGAGAGGAGCCAGTTGAGGTGGCTCGGGCATCTGGTCAGGATGCCTCCTGGACGCCTCCCTGGTGAGTTGTTCCGGGCACGTCCCACCGGGAGGAGGCCCAGGGGAAGACCCAGGACACGCTGGAGGGACTATGTCTCCCGGCTGGCCTGGGAACACCTTGGGGTTCCTCCTGAGGAGCTGGCCCAAGTGGCCGGGGAGAGGGACGTCTGGGCCTCCCTACTGAAGCTGCTACCCCCGCGACCCGACCCCGGATAAACTGAAGAAGACGGACGGACGGGCGGGCTTTTAAAGGTTGCCAAAGAAAAAAAGGAACCAAGAACACGACTAAGTAGAGACCAGAACCGGAGTAGCATAGCAGAGGACCTGGCAATCAGTGCAACTGAACTGGCTGACTAAATATTACCTGACTCCGCCAGATAGATTTGCTCCGCATATCCATCTGGAAACCTTCCGTTGAAGTAATTTTGGGAAGGGGCGAAAATACTGGTTAGCTGATTGGCCTATGTTGGTGATAGACGGGCCAAATGAACCAATCAGATTCGTCGTCGCTCGTAACAGAGCGACGACGAAAACACAACCACAAGCCAAGCTACTCTTGCTGCTGCAGGTAAAGGCTCGTTAGCTCAGCAGAGAAATACTCTGTAATTCCGATAAAACTTGCTCGATAGCCACGCTAACGCTAGTTTCATCGGCTGAAGCCGCCATGTTGTTTAGACTGAACTGACGCGCTTCCCGTTGCGTCACACCTCAACCCGCCTCAAAGCCAACGCTGATTGGACGTTCGTTTGGTGAACGGCTCCAAATTTTCTTCAACGGAGAGTATCCAGACTGATCTGCGAGTGAAACCTTGAAAGCTCGCGAGATCAGGATGGTCTCACGAGGCTAGACTAAATAGGAGAGGAGAGGGAAGGGACAGCAGGTGGAGCAAATTAACACAGTGATGAGATTAAAGGGGTTTAGGTTAAAGGAGAGAGAGGGCAATGAGCTGCAGAGGTAGGATGAGAACAGAATCTAAGGTTACATTTACACTGCATGTCTTGATGCTCAGTTTAGATGTTTTGATGCAATCTGATATTTTTCTGGTTGGCGTTCTTACTGCTATTAAATGCGATCGCCATCATACCGCAGTCTGAATGGTTCAAGACAGCTAAGCGACGCATGCGCAGATACCAGAAGGAAACGTCGCACAGCAGCTCATTGTTTACAGGAGTAATGGTCACTGTAACTGTTTCTAAAAGTGTTCAATAAAGATTTGTTTAAAACAATACGCATACCGGCCGTCATCTTTCCTTGTTACTATTAGAAAGCTGTTGAGCAATAGCAGCCGACAATATTAGGATGACATCAAGATAAAGAAAGGTAAGAAGAAAGCAGCACAGATATGAATTCTCTTTTATGGAGCACTTACTGCTACTACTGTGTGTGAATGTGTAGTTGGAGCCAGGAGGGTTACATGACGGATAAAATGTGACATGACTGTGCAGACTGCAGACACATATCTGATACACATCTGAATTAGTACCACTTATGGAAGTGATACAAATCGGATTTTTTGGGGTTGAAAAGATCGGAAATGGGAAATATGAATGGGCCATTCATACTGCCATGAAAAAGATGGATATGGGGGGTATTTCCCTGCAGTGTGAACGTAGCCTAACAGGGATACCTGATGAATGACCAGACATGAAAAATAACCTAACTAACTAAACTGGGGATGGACAGGCAAGAAAATAGTAAAAAAAATAATAATAATAATAAACATGGATAAACTACAGAACACTAACTAGAGACAGAAACAACAATCTACAGGTAATAATTAATACTAAAAGGTGCAAACTTAAAACTAATCAAAGACCTGGGTAAACTGATATAAACTCCTTAAACTTTAATCTATTACATTAAAGATTAAATATAATACAAATATGTTCATATTTGTTGACCATTTATATTTTTTAACATTGCAACCACAAATTTCCTTTAACTCTGTTAGGATATAATGTGAAAGACCAACAAAAAGAATGGTACAAAACGGTGGAATAAATGGAAATGGATACAGTATGTGGGTTTTTACACTGTTGCAAATACAACAATGGAAGTGTTTTGTGGATTTGCATCCAGCCTTCTTAGGTCAATACTTTTGCAGCGATTAGTCTTCCAGGAATATCTCAAAACAGATCAAGCTCAGTTGGTTTGGATGAAGAGTGTCTCTGAACTGCAGTTTTAAGGAAATCTACTCTTATCATTTTCATTTAAAAAGAGGTCTGACAACCGCGCTCTTCCCGGCATTTATGAAATGCCGAATAGTTCAGAAATCCAAACGGGGGGGGTGGAGTATTTGTACGAGTGAGTATGTTGTTATGTAACAACGATGAGTAAACACAGAGCCAAGAGGGCAAAAAAAACAGGCTTTGAACGAGGAAGAGACGAATGTGAACTATAATCCAGGTTAATTTAACAAAAGAGCCCTCGGCTCTATTTTAATCTTAGTCATCCCCGACGGGATCAATGCTCCAACAACAACAGCATTGATTTCTTTCACTGATCATCGTAAATTTGCCCTGAAGAGAGAAGGCCGTAGCGCTGCTTCACTTTCTGTTGTGTGCGTGTGAGTTTGTGCGCAAATGGCTGCAAAGAGCAACACCAGCTGCATTCCTCTCAGTCATTGGATCGCTCGCTCATATACAACATGAGCAATGGTTTACATTCATGAACGACCGGTTATCTTCAGAGATCTGCTTTAGACCGGTTTATCTTTTGTTTACAAATCCATTGCAGTGGGTAACGCGAGCCTAGCTGCAGTCGTCCTGCATTGACTGATAGATTTGACTCAGACACGAGGACAGTGACTTTGTGCGATAATGCAAGGTATTCGTGCAGGACTAAACTCTGCTGTGAGCAGATACCTGTTAAATTGTTTTATTTAGCTGAGCAAGCTGCAAAATGTGCCCTCTTCCTGGTTCTCCATTAGAATCCCCCATTAATTCAATTTCAAATATAAAAGACCGTTTTACTTTGTGCAGTATTCACGTTTGCTTCATTGCCGAGATGATATCCCTCCTAGGCGCAGAGTAAAAAAGCTCTTTGGTAAACCATTCTGATCTATTTACAGTGAATCTCCCATCTAAACAACTGCTCATTCTGTGTCAGAATCCCATTCAGTCGGACCTTTTTTCTGGGCTACAGAGTGGCTAAGAAAACAAGATCTATTTCCTGCCACTTTAAGACCTTTGAGAGGGCCCCAAACAGTTAAGCTGTAAGTACATTGCTCACAGGACACTCAATTGCGTAATGAATTTATTGATGTTCTGTCCCAGTCTAGCTCCACGGTATCTTTCAGCGTGATGTCAGCAGTGCTGGCACCACCGAAGAGGAGACTACTGCACTGTAGCGTAATATAATCCAAAAATAGCACAGACATCCTTTCAGTACAATGCAGTTAGTGTGGAATACGACTGCTGCAAAGATATTCTGCACCATTTCCCCCTAAACCTACCCTACACTTTTATAAGGTTTTCTTGATTCATTTGAACTGTTACTTTTACTGGGTGAGCTGAAAATACAAACACGCCTTTAATGATTTTTGGAAGACAAGTATTTGGTGCACAAGTTCGAATGGATTGTATATATGATTTGAAAATAACAACCATTAAGCAAGTATTTAACCTACTTTTCATTAAGCCTAGATTTCGGTTTTAAAAATGCATTTTTTTTATTGGTTGGATGTAATATTGTAATCTTAAACATCGTGTTTTTATTATATGTAGGCAAAAAAATATAATCATTAACAGAAATAAGGGCATCAGTCTGCAAACATGTAATCTACATCATTTTTTTACCTTAGTTGTGTTACTGAAACAAATTTAGTTTATGATGATATTCAAATTTATCGAATGACTGTATTATATTTCACTTTAACTTTATTGCTATGTATCTTGTTGAGGAGGAATCACATGCTTTTTGAAGTATAATGTTTTGTGAACAACTGACCAGTTAGATGATAGAGTTAGATGATTAATCTCAGGACCTTTCCAGAAGCTCTATACTGACTAGTTTTATCGGCTCCAAGGCCACTTCAGATGTTTGTCTGGGATCTTTGTCCACCTGGAGCAAGCGGGTCAAGCCTTTAACCTTCAAGCTGTTGATTTGAGGTTAGGTTGGACCATTTTATTTTTATCTCCTCTCGTTTTATTCCACCCACTTGTGCAATGTATGAGTGCCACCGGTAACAAAACCATCCTTAGCCATGATGCCACCAAACCAGCTTGACACAACTTTGTTCTCATATTCCAAAGCCACGCCTTAATTCCTCGGATCATTTCTCTTTTCCTTAGGGCCTAAATAGGTCCATGTGTGTGACCTCTTATCATAAACCTTTCTTTAGAGGATCCCAGTCCTTGTTAATGTTAAGTCGCTTCCCCGTGGTGACGCTGGTGTCCTAGGAGCTTCCAGTTTATCATCAGATTGAGCTTTGGAGGTACCTGTGTTGTCCCTGAACATCCTGAGAAACTTCCTTTCATTTGTGAGGAGTGGTTTAAATCAAATGGTTGAAATCTGGACACAATTTAATGTTCCACTCCAGGACAACGATGCCTAACACACATCGAAACTGGTTAGGAAAGTTTAAATTTAACGGAAAAGAAAAGGCTTTTGCAAGCTTTGACTCAAACCCTGTTGGGAATTTACAGCCTGTGCTTTAGAATGAGGCCCACGGTAGGAAACCAACCAATTTAATCAGCTCTAAAAGGGCTTTTTAACAAACATTGGTGAGATTGAATGCATATGCTTAAGGATGTTCAGTGTTGGCCATGTGTGGATTGTTTTTATCAGTTCAACCAAGACCCAAAAATTAAAACCACACTCATTATCATGATAAGTGCATGAAACCAGAAGTCTGATGACACAGGACATGCATGTTTATTGGCGTCGTTTCGTAGGAGACAAGTTAGTAAGATTTATATAGATGAAAATCTCGATACCTCTGCATGGGAGCAGCTGCTTCTAAGATCTTATTAGATTGAGGAATACACCGAACTGTAGAGGTGGGGACACATGTAGTCTGTGAATGTCTGGAGACTTCTCCGTCAGGAAAAAAAATATGGACTATATTGAGATGCCAAAAATATTAATCTAACTCTAGATCTACAATTATAAAGCTGACAAAGCTAAACATCTGCAGATAAAGGACCAAATAGTAGATTTAATATATTGTATACTTAGAATTAAAAGTAAGACCATTTATGCTTGGTTCTTTGTTTTAACAAGGTTTTTTTATTGAGAGTGAGTTTAGTTATGGTGACACATTTGTAAGGAAAATGCTCTTACAAATTAGAGAGTAAATATAACAAGACGTTATAAGACTTATTATCAAGAAGCTTTGTCAAAACAACAGCAAAAAAATCTTTAAGATTTTCTAAACATCAAGGATGAATGTAAGTTAAATATGTTTTAGTCCAAAAGCAGTGAAAGAGTGTCAAAGAGGACAAAAAGGGCAATGGGGGTGCAGTAATTCCCCGTATGAAACAGACAGGAGGGGAGGAAGGGTGAGGGCGGACCCCGGGACGTTGTTTTCTGCCCTGTCACCAAGGAGTCCCCCCCCCCCCCCCCCCCCCTCGCACCGGGCTGCATCACGACCTCCTCTCTGATTTCATGCTTTGATGCTCTTCCCGTGTAGCACAGCAAACCGCTCTGGCATCGCACAAAACAGCCATCCTGTTTTATTCATACAGCAGCGTAGCGGGAGCACCCAGCGGCTTCGCCGTGCTACCTGTACCAGCCCGTCTTTCTCTATTATGTTCTCTTTTACTTATTTTTTTCCCCCTCTTTCTCTTCCACACAGCCTGCTTTCTCCAATTTGTCTTGCCATCTCCACCCAGTTTACATTCCTCTGATCTCCTCTCTGCTTTACAGTATTTGCTTTAGTTTTCCCTCGGCTCCGCCGTCGCCAGCTCCTTTATGCTGAGCAGCATGTAATCATATTTGTACTACATCGTGCCAGTTTGATGGGATTCATCCCTCTGCCTCCTGCCACCTCCGCAGAAAACAACGCCGGAGTGTTTCATGCAGTCGTTGCATAGGGGACCAAATAATGTAGAAAAATGTGGGAAAATGAAGCAGCTAGACATACATACACGTCCACGTTTGTTGGCACCCATAATAGAGATGTGTTAAAAAGCCTTAAACTGGGTTGATATTTCATTGAAGCAGCACAGTCCCACCCTGAACACTTTGTCAAGTCCATTCATTTGAGTTATCTTATTCGGTAAGGAAAACTGCTTGTTAAGAAATAATTGCTTTAAAAAAAACACTGGAACACCCCTGCTGTTCAATATTTGTACTTCTCAAAAATGATTTCTAAACCTCTGGCAGCTGGATAGCACTCGGTTTCTCCTAAAAACTTTGACACGCAATTTAAAGCGGTTCACAATGCTGTGGACTCTAAGAAGGTTACCAGGACCTTGGGAGGAGAAACAAGCCCACAGGATCACAGATTGTCTTTCCTTAAGCCGGGCATACACTGTACGAGTTTTTCAGTCGTGGTACTTATACACATCTCAAACTGTGCGACGGAACCGCAGGGTTTAAAGTTCACAGCTCACAATCTGTGTATGGCGCGGCGCTCGGACGCGACCGGAGTGCTCACACTGTACGTCCGAACGTAGACAGAAGAAGACGAAGACGACGAGGAAGGAGAAAAAGCAGAAAAAGAGGAAGCAGAAGAAGAAGAAGACGGAAGTGTCGATGGCTACTGTAAACATTACCGGAGAGAAACGCGCTGCTTTGGCAATATGTGCAATTTTGTGTGCAGAAAGCCCTAAAAAGAAAAGGCGACGACGTATTTGGACAAATATATAGCTGAGCAAACGTGACTACTACGGTCTGTCAGTTTTACAGAAAGAACTTGAGGTAAGCTGGCGGCCGTGCACATTTAACACCCCAGCCTTTTGCTCTTTGTTTATCAACAATGTCACGATAGTCAGTTAAATCTACTTGTTTGCGCGTGCGCACTGCGCGAGGCTGGGGGAAAAACGGCTCGTAAACTGTCGTAACTCTGCTTGAACAGCAGGATGCGCTCATGAAAACCTCACGACGGCCGACTGAATTTCAAACATGTTTGATTTCAACCGACCGTCCGACTCCTGATCGGCAGGTGGTCGTGAGAAGCCAATCGCCGCTCCTCCCCCCTCTACGATCAAGCTGAAATTCGGCCCGATTCAAAAAATGCTCGCACGACTGAAGAATCGGCCCGAAAAGGGCAAAAACTCATACAGTGTACGCCCGGCTTTATTTGCCATTGGGCGTTAGGTTCTATTCAAGATGTTTCATCTTTGTTTCCCAACAACCTTTGTTGGGAAACGAAAAACAACCTGTGCTTTGTTGCTGAAAAGCTTGATTTTTAGTCTCCTCTGACCAGTTCCTGTTAAAGGGCTGGTAAAACGAAGCAAACCCTCACGTTTACATCAGTGATGGTAGGACAGAAAAGCATCCCACCATGCCTCCCATACAACTGTGTTAGACCCGGTGACCCTAATAAGCTACTCTTAGCACCATTGTTTTGCTCTACTACAGATATGGGGGAGTTTAAGCAGACAACTATTTTACTGTAACCGTTTACTGACTCGTGAAGATTAATGCACATCATCCCTGGACATGTGCTCTTGTCTTGCCAATTTTGAGGAGTTTCTATCAGAATGAGTCCATATTATAGGCTCATTGGCAAGGCAAACCTTTGGCCCCAGAAAACAGAAATTCAGAGATTACCAATTGCAAGTATGTAAATAATTGAAGAATAAATTGTTGGATTTATATCAAAGAGGGGTAAGACATTTGCACCATTGGTGATTTTGACATTGAAAAGCAATTATTTCCTAAAGTGGAAGACTTTCTCTACCACATTTAAATATTTAGATGTTTTACGGTTTCTGTGTGAAGTGATGCTACTAAAATAAAACAGAACTTTATTTTTAAGGCTTTTCCCACATCTACACCAGGGGTGCCACCAAATGTATCCGTGTCTGAAGATCCTTCAGGAGACATTAGGTTTCTTCCACATTTGCACTTAATTACCACATTAAGTCCCTTCAAATACATCCTCTCTATGCCCAGCCCTCCAACCCTTCCAAGATGGAAAAAAATATATATATATATATTTCTTTGACTTTAATGCCATCCCCCTCTCCACACACACTCCCACCCAATCCAGACCTAGCTGCACTATTCAAGCAGTGTAATCTCTGCAGTGACGCTGGGATCTTACTGCAGTTTAGCCATGCTCAGCTGCACCAGGGCCACGCAACTCCACGCAGTCACCCAGCTGGCTTCACAGCCACAGAAGAGGAAAAAAGGAAGAAGAAGAAGAAAAAGTGGAAAATGGGTACAAGTGCTGCAGCAACAGAGCTGAAGAGTAAAGCCGTAGCACAAAAGGGTTGCGGAGGTCAGCTGACACAAGACAAAGTGAGGAGAAATGACAAGCTTTTGCGTTTATGAAACAAAACAAGATGAGGAGAGTTTCAGGAGGGAAAAGACGGCCTTACAACAAGCGATAAGTAATGATAGGGTGACATTTGTGTCTAAGATAATAGCTAAGCCTCTCCCTCACTGGGTCGGTGTTCAACGTACTACCAGTCTCCACCTCGTTGCTTCAGTCCGCCTACACCTCCTGCCCCGTTACTCCTCTCTGACTCGGTAATGTCTGCTCTTCACGGAGGTCCCTGTGCTCCCGCCCTCCCTGCTTTTCCGCGCGTCGCTCCGCAAACGCTTCTTCTTCCCTCGGGCTCCTTTCCTCAACCATAACTCTTTGCTTTTAAGGTATTTACAGCAACCACCCCCTGCAAACCCATCATGCCCCGACTCAGCCGTAGAGACTGTTGTAAATTATCCCGTCTAATTTTAGCGAACTCCACGTATGTGCTGGTGCATGGCTGTTTTTATGGGGAACAGAGCTTCACATGAAGCTAGCTCTGGGTGAGTCAACCAAAGCATTGCAAACACCCAAAATTCTGCATATTTTCAGTGTTTTAAATTCTTTTTGTCCAGGAAAGTGAACAATTTCCTTTGGAATACATTTGTATTCTGCTAAGCTGAGGGAAATCTTTTTTGCCCGCGGCTAACTCTCATGGGTCAATTACCTTTACAGCTAACCCACACACACACAGACATGCTCCCCCTCTCCAACACATGGCATTCCCATCTTCTTATTTTCATCCGCAATAGCGAAATGCGCTTCAAGAAAATGTTCCTCTACACGGTAAATTAATTACATGTAAAATTATTTGGAGTGATTCTAAAAGTATCGAGTGAAAAAGGCCATTATGGCCTGAGAAAGAGCACTTTATTATAGAATAGAAATGTCCTTTATTATCCCCCTGTGGGGAAATCCAGGAGCATCAAGAAGGTTTAAATAAATACAACCCTTTGCAAAAGCAGAACTATAAACACTAATGTACCCAGTATATTATATATACACTGGGCACATGAGGCATAGAGCTGTAAAGCGAGTGGGCAATTGTACATGGTTTTCAAATGTTTATCAATAAAATCTCAAAAGTGTGGACTGCATTTGCATTCAGCTCCTCCTGACTCAATAATGCAGAACCGTGTGTTGCAAACACAGTCGCAAGATTTTTGTGGTTGTGTTTAGAAGTAGCTCAAACTTAGGCAGCATCTGTGAACAACTATTTCTAGTACAAAGTTTTGACTTAGGCAAGGTAAATTTATTTCTATAGCACATTTCAGTGCAAAGACAATGCAAAGTGCTTTACATGATTAAAATGTAGGAAAATAAAAGCAAGTTGGAATAAAATGTAGAAAAATTGAAACAAAGAAACTAAAAGCAAACATTAAAAACAGTTGGACTACAAACATGAACTAATGATGTTTCAGTAAAACAGTTTAAAGTCAAAGGCAGTCCTAAACAAATGTGTTTTTAATCTTGATTTAAAGGAACTGAGGCTTTCAGCACTTTTACAGTTTTCTGGAAATTTGTTCCAGATAAGTGGAGCAAATATGCTTAGGGTTAGGGTTCCTATAGGAACTAAATGCTGCTTCTCCGTGTTTGGTTCGTGTTCTAGGTATGCAGAGCAGGCTGGAGCCAGAAGACCTGAGTGGTCTGGAGGGTTGATACACTGATAACAAGTCTGTGATGTATTTAGGAGCTAAGCCATTTAAGGATTTATAGACTAACAGAAGGATTTTGAAGTCTATTCTCTGAGATACAGGGAGCCAGTGTAAGGACTTTAGAAGTGGGGTGATGTGCTCTACTTTTAGTCTAGGTGAGGACAGGCTAGGCCATTTTAACACATGTAAAATACATTTGTCCAAATAATGTAATTGTAGCTCCTATTGTATGTTTCGGGTCACTGTCTCGTCAACAGGACTTTCTGAAGCTCTCTTTAATCCTCCTTCTTATCTTCCTCCTCTTCCACGTCAGCCATATTTGTAGAGCGCCCTATTCATAGTTGTCCTGTTAATAGATTATCCCACCTTAGCTGCAGATCTCTACAGTTCCTCCAGAGTAACCATGGGTGTTTGTTTTTTTGCCTCTTCTCTGATTAATGTCCTCCTCTCTCCGGCCTTTGGTTAAGCTGAACAGTCAGGTCTTGATAGGTTTGCAGTTATGCCATACTCCGCGCTGGAATGCCGGATTAATTGCTGTATTTTCACTAATGGTTTCTAACAAACCTCTAACTCTTACACCAAATGAAATTTAAATAGTAAAAAGTAGTATTTTTACTTATTATAATAAACAATATTTGAGGTTTTAACACAGCAAAATCTAAAAGAGGAGGGGGAGGGAGGGATGAATCCCCTTTGCTAGGCACTGCATGTGGGACATTGTCGCGATGTTGCGGTTTTACAGTAAACTGGCATATTTCTTAATTGATTTTTAACATTATGATAGATTTATCTGCTGTGGTTTGGATGCTGATCACTAAGTTCTGTTATCTGTGTGTTTTTACAACATCCCTCCGTGTCAATGTAACGTCCAGTCTGCCCTCAGTCACAGAGCAGGAAACACGGTGTTTTTCAAACACACGGTCAGTACTTCCAGCTCAATTAAATCAATGGTGACGGAGGGGAAGCCAAGGACTGAAACGGTCAACACGTTGATGGGAGAACAGACGTCCATGGAATAAAACAGTTTTTTTTTAACTTCTTTGCATTTTGCTTTCATCTTTTTCCAGTTTTCACAATCCGCCAAACTCAAAACGTTAAATCCACAAGACGTCGCATGGAAACCAAGCATCACTGTTTCATTGATGGAGTCTCCCGTTACTCTGCCGTCCTCTAAATCCTCCTCTTCCAGCCATTTTCCCTGAAAGTTTCTTTGCGGTTTATTTATGAAAACGTGCGGTTTGCCACAGACAGACTCTGCACTTGAGTCCTTAACCATAAAAAGGACCGGTTTCTGTTTCTGCTTCATGAAATCCATCCAAATGTGACCCCGTGGCATATCCATGGACAGATGTAACTAAGTAACTCGCTGCTTGTTTCAACGCTTAAACTGCAGCCAAAAAAAATAAAGCAAATGATATTTTATACTACACTCTAGGTACACTGAAATGTAATCACTAAATGGATAGCAACAAGGTCACGGCAATCATGTAAGCACACACACACACACACACACACCTACTGCGATCATCGCCAGAGGAGGGGCCTTGGGGGCAATCAGAGGGAAAAAGAGGAGAAGAATGGGGGAGAACAGGAGATGAAAAGGGAGGCACATTGAATGGAGGATAAGAGCAAAAGGACGGGGGATAAAGGAGCGAGGTACAAACAAGGGAAAGCGGGACAGAGAGGATGAATACCTGAAAGAATCATCTAGGCTGCAGAGGAAGAAAGGAGTTTACGTAGATACTTGAAATCATTTTTTGACGAAGTTGCTGCATAGACATGAAGCGAGACCCGCCTGTTTGTTCCTTCTTGAAATGCTGCACAGTCGTGTACAGTTTTCATCTCATAGTTTTTTTTTAAAAGCACACCAGAAATATGATGATGCATGCAAACGTTTCATAAAAAATGTTCAGGTTTTTTTTTTGCCGGTTGGTGTCTGAGGACCGCGAGTCCGATTTAATGTCCTCTCCACTCGGGCTCTGACACAGAGAGTCAACCTCAGTGCGCAGCTCTGCGGTGATGGATTATACACCTGCAGCTACCGATGGGCCACTGAAACTCCACTTCAGCTCGCAGCGCGCAGGGAATACCAGCTTCCCTCTCAACCACACACACACACACACACAGACACAGAGCAGTGGACCGAAACCCTGCAGGAGAAGCACTGAAAACCGACCATGTGATATTGAGGGTTTTAGCTAATATTTATACCTTCAGCTGTGGTGACATGTAACAGCACTGATCTTGTTTTAGTCAGACGCGTGAGCTCTGGCCACACGCAGCACATGTACCTGATCCAGTTCCAATTACAAACTTCTGTATAGCTTATTGGGTTCACATATGAGATACACTAACATGAATCAGTTTCAAATTGTGAAATGGAATAAAGATGATACAATGTTCTGAAAATGCTCTGCGTTTTGAAAGTCAGTGCTTTGTCCGCAGTTACGGCTGCTGGTATTTTCTATCAGCTTTACATATCTGGAGCCTGAGGTTTTCACCCATTACTGTTTTTTATTTTACCAAACACTCATGGCCAGTGAGACTGCTTGAGTCATTTTTAACTTTGCCACAGATTTTCTTTTAGATTTTTTGCCTGCCTTTGACTGGGTGATTCTAACATTAAGATAGGCTTAAGATAGGCTTTATTGATCTCACATTGGAGAAATTCACATGTCACATCGGCTCAGTAATCAGTAGTCATAGGAAAGAGGAGTCAAGTAGGACGAGGTGCATCAAATATATACAGTGTGTCCTCGTTATACCATGGATCAAAAGGAGTAGGTAAGAAAAAGCAAAAAAAAGAAAAATACAAAAGGAAATAAGGCAGAGGATGCCTTCTGTATATTCACTGTGGCTTATACGCGTGTGTATTGACATATATTCGGGTGTGGTAGCAGCAGAAGTCACTTCTTTCAGGATTATTGCACAGTGTATTAAATAGGATTGTACATTAGTTATTGCATGTTGGTTCTTACAGTTACCGTTACGTGTATTAAATAGAATTGCACATCAGATCTAACATGTTGATCTATCACTGTCTCCTTTGGGTTGCTGGACACCGGCCTTCAGCTGGCTCCGTATTTAGCTCCATCGATCTTAAAATCAACTCTGACCAGCTCCCCTGTCCGTGCAGAAGAAGCATCCCTCAGGGTAAGGCAGAGTGCTTGTTTTTCCACCTCAAATGCACCTGAGACTTTTCAGATTTCAAGCTAACAATGATCATTTTTGTGATAGTTATGTGAGAAAATGTGAGAAAGATCGAGTGGTGCGAATGCTTTTTAAGGCATTTGTCCTGTTAGTAACAGAGTGGGGACTGTTTGCCTGATCCAGGTAGGCTATCAGCAGAATTTACCTGTCAGGTACATCCATAATCAATCAGCAACATCTAAACACAAGCTGTGATCTTACCTAGCCATCCCGAGCTGGAGTTGGGGACACACATGTCTGTCTCTGCGCTGGGGAGGACAAACCCCACCACAAACACTTCCACGCCGTCCGACATGAGCGCCATTCCCAGCACAAAGAACAGCTGCCACTGGAACCTGCCGTGGCCGCACTCCTGCATGATCAGCTCGTACTGCTGGGCCAGCTCCTCTTCATCTGCCTCCCTCTCCTGCTCCAGCTCGCTGCGCTCCCTCGTGGCGTCGGACACCGGCTGTCCCAGCGCCACCTGGCCCTCCTTATGCTTCTTGTCCCCGGCCGAGGGGATCCCCTGGTACTCGCCCTCGTAGATCTCATCCTCGTCGTCGTGACCCTCTGTGGCATCGCTGGAGCCTTCCTCGTTGTCGCGGTATCCCTCTCCGTCGTGGCCTTTCTGGTTGTGGTAGAAATCCTCATCCTCTTCATCCTCATCCTGAAATCGCGTGTAGTTGCGATGAGATGTGTACTGATCGGCGGCGCGGTCCGCCGCCTTGTTGACTTTCTTCGCCGCATGCCGCTTGGCCTCCTTGACCATGACCTTGGCTCCCTTCACCAGAGAAGTCCTGTTATTGTAGGTGTCCTCCATCCTGTTGACCTTTACTGGTTAGTTAGAGGCGGCGAAGGGAAAGAGGGTCGTAGGCAGGAGGATGGAGAGTCGGTGCTATCAGAGGATCTGGAGATGATGCACTCTTGAGTCACCACAGGAGATAACCCTCAAAGTCTCCGGCAATCGCAATCATCAGACGGGCTAAAAGACACAAAGGAAAGATAAATAACAGACAAATTAGTACAAGAGAAGAACAGGGAAGGACAGATTAGAAACGACAGAGAAATAAAGTTAGATCTGCTGAGATTCCTGATAGATACCACCACCCCATCCATAACCGTCTGTCTCTAAAAGATTACTTCCAATAAAAAAAACTCTTAATCATCCACAGAATCTTCTCCATGGCTTTTAAATCATTTGGTTATATCTGAGGGAGTGTGGCCATTTTTATTTTTTTATTTGTACAGATCACTTTTTTTAAATTTCGATCTGGAGAGGCTTTCTCCCTGTTCTATATTTCATGAGCTGGCGTTGGTGCTGAGGAGGTGATTATTTCAAACAGAAGTGCTGAACCTGCTGACTCACAGTTGGGTCTGTGAAGAGAAATGATTAACAAGGTTATGTACGAATTTCAATGAACAGGGTGCAGTCACACGTTTGTAAAGCTTATCACTGAGACGGTATTATATTGTTGTCAAATGTTTCCATATGGGCGTCATAGGCATTCACTAAAGGCATATTTAACAACATTATGTAGAAATGCAGTTACGTCTGAACACGACGGGCTTAAAAAAGTTTGTTCTAGAAGAAGTTCAAGTGTTAATTTTTAGAAATGGTTACTGCAGTAACATGAATTCACACTAAATATATATTTCTTGTAAATCCAACTTTAATTTTAAAACATTTAATCAGTGGAAGGGAGGGAGTCCCACATTTCAAAACCATTTATAAAAGAGTCACCATTACCAAGCTGAAGCATTTCATCAAAACTTCTAACTATCGATCCATTATTCCTGTTTTACTACTGTATGAATATGATATAAGACAGAGGCCCGTTGCTTTTAGCCAGTGGTCAGTAAGCTGGACCAGGAGCCAGGAGCCACGTAAATCTTGTCAGAACACAGTTTGCAGGATAGTGAGAGAAATAATATAAAATAGCAGCGAAGTGTGGCATCTTGTATAACAACCATTAAATGTTAAAAACTGCTCTTCAGTAAGACACATTGCAGTTGGGTTTGGTGTTTGGGAAAGCACCTCACGCTCAATGTCATCGGTGTCATCATTGGCTCTTTCGGCTGTAGAAACCCTCCCTCTGTACGCGTCAGTCTTGAGAAATGTGATTGTCCAAAGGCCACCAAAAGATAGCAGAAGTGGCTGATATGACCAAATCCTACAAGTGGCAAGACCCCAGGTGCAGACCATGCACAGTGGCCCCAGAAAGCATCCAGTATAGCAGGGTGTAGGATTCTAGCAGGGAAGGAATACATGGAACCACCAAGTGGCTGCTATAGTGTACAGAAACATCTGTTCAGAATACCAGCTGTAGACTCTAAGGTCAAAATGGGAGTCAACCCCTAAAGTGGTGCAGAACGACAGAGCTAAGATCCTGTTGGGACATCCAGATACAAACAGACAAAATGGTAATGGCCCACCAACCGGACATTGTGATCATTGATAAGCAGCAGAGGGCAGCTGTTGTGATCAACGTGGCCATCCAGAGTGATGGAAACATCAGGAAAGAAAGAGCACGAGAAACTGGAGAAATACCAAGGGCTCAGGGAAGAACTAGAAAGAGCCTGGAAGGTGAAGACAACAGTAATACAACCCCCACTCTGGAGAAGTGGCTCCAACAGAAATCTGGAGAAACATCAGACATCTCAGTCCAGAAGAACGCAATCTTAGGAACAGCCAAGATCCTAAGAAGAACCTTAAAGCTCCCAGATCTTGGGTCTTTCTGTATGGAATTTGCATTTTCTCCCTGTGCATGTGTGGGTTCTCTCTGGTTACTCCAGCCTCCTCCCACAGTCCAAAAACACAAGTGTTACGTTCATTCTTTTCTCTAAATTACCCTTAGGTGTGAATGTGTGCGTGGTTGTTTGTCGCGTCCATATGATGGACCAGCGACCTGTCCAAGGTGTACCCTGCCTCTCTCCCAATGACCACTGCAGATAAGAACAATTGTCATATTTTGACAAGAACATGTATTCCAGTTCTTGCTACTGAAAACAGACCAAATTATTTCTGAAAATACGAAAGAGTTTGCTTACATCTGTAGGTTACATTATTCCTCATGGATGAAGAGTTCAGACCTCAAGCTATACAGGTGTCTGTGCTGGGAACTAAAAACCAAAGTCATGGCAAAGACTCCGAACATTAAACACTAACGAAGCCCGTTCCTATGCTTACTGGCCAGAAAGAATAGAATTTTATGTTAATATATTGAGACGGGTGTGTCCAAAGGGGTAAAAGTGCTCGTTTGGCCAAAACCATGACTGAATAACATAAACTGCCTATTTATGGGAAGGGTGGGGGGTGCTCAGCGCCGTCCGGTGTCTGCGGTTCCAGAGCGCCTAAGAGCTCCCAGAGCCTCTAATGAACATTGAAGCCCTGTCAGGAGGACACAAATCACAGGACCGTCTCCAGCTTCCATAATGTAATTTTAGTGGGCAAAATGACATTGCTCATTCAAGGTGACTTTGCTAATCTCTTTTGGCCCACAGAAGGGGTTCTGTAGTTACGACTACGCCGACGACTGAAGATCTCTGCATTGATGTTGGTCTTGCACGCTAACAATTGTTGCTTTTTTGCTATTTAAATAATTTTTTCCAAAAGCAAAACCACAGCGGATCAACTTAACAAAAATGCACACTGTTTATTTTTTTTTCTTCTCCTTAAGCAACCAAAGAAGTTTGCCTAAAGATTTTTTCTTTTTTTTTTTTTTTTTTTCTTTTCCCCAGTGTTCTGTCTAGCAATGTGGCAATAAAAATTGATATCTTAATGCCAAATAGAGCTCGACAGATTTTACTTTCACAAGTGGAGCAAACAGCTTTCGCCATAATGCTCCGCTTGATTTGTGCGTGTAAATAGCTTTATTGTGATTCCTGCAGGGAGAATTTCAAATTATATGGACACTACAATGGGAAAGTAGGAGAGTAAAAGAAAAACAAGAAGAGAAAAAAAAGAGAAAGAAGAGGTGAAAGAAAGAAGAGATAAAAGGAAGAGAATGATAAAACTTTCTAAAGATTTTTTCTAAATATTGCTCCATAATGTAGCTTGTTGCGGAAAATCTGATACATGTTGTATTCCTCTGACATCAGAACTTATCTACAATACATGTCAAAGCTCAGCGGTGTCACTGGACTGAAATGATCAATTGTTTTAGAATTAAGGCCTTTTTGCTTTAAAAAAAATAAACACGGCATGCGGTGGATCCTGGTGAACCCTGCCTTTCAGAGAATCAACCAAGTGTACGGTGAGACGTGCTGTCAGCTGTGATGAAGCTCTGAGGACACCCCGTAGGCGACCCGCCCTCACCTGACTGCAGCTGACGAGACCCCGGCATCTCAGACAGCGCCGAGCAATCACAATCAAGCTCTGTGACACCCAACACTGCCAAGCAAAGCAATCGCATTTCTGATTTTCTCTTTCACTCAAACTACATCCTGTTGCTCCTGCTTCTTACAACTTTTTCTCCGGGTTCATTTCCAGTAAATATCGAACGGCAAACCTTTGAGTTTTTAAACATAGCTGCCTCTCGCGTAGTTGTACACTATTGTTTTTTGCCTTAATGTAAGCTTTGTTTTGACTATGTCTATAGTTCTGTGGTCTCAAGCGTAAACCCTAGAGGGATTGGTGTTCAGCAGCTTTTAGATGTGTCCCCTTGCCCTACACGCCTGAATCGAAGGGCAAAACTGCCTCGCTAGCATGCAGCCAAGCTCTACAGAGATCTTTTTGGACAGAAGTCATAGGTTTTTTAAAAAAATAATAATAATAAAAGTGTTGCAGGACAGTGGTTCTGCTGTAAACTAAATGAGCTTGGCTGAATAAAAAAGGCCTAGATTGTAATGACCATCTGTTCAGTGAATGGATGCCCTGCTCTGTATGGGCATTTTATAAATATAAATATAGAAATAAAGAGAAACTTTAGTTCAAGTTTATCATGTGGATTAAACTTTTCTCTTTTGTGAACATTTAAGGCAAATGGTACGATTCTGATTTCGGAGGCTTAGTCATAAATGCCTGATATTTGAAACGGCTTTATTTGCTTCATAAAACTGATCTGTTTGAAAGTCTCTCAGTTGTTTCTTATAAAGATTTGTTCCAAAAATATATAGAAATACAAAATTACCTCACTTAATGTGTGATAGCATCAAGAAAAAGGAAGAAACAATCAGAACAGTGATGGTTGTCGATAAGTCCTTCATTCAGGTTGCCTCCATTTTCCCTACATGTGATAACTATGCCGCTGTAATTAACAGGATAATAGCCTGTTTTAGTTAATGTCCCTCTTTAAACAGGCATTCCTGAACCCTCAGTCAGATCTGATCTATCTTGGCTCTGTCCCTTACAAAGGCTTGTCGAAGTGCTGAGACTGGATGGGCTGCTTATTCCGCAAACATCAGAAAAACCAGATCAGTTGCCTAAGTGGGGAGGGCCGCACGTGATCCCATCGCCACAGAAAGCCTGCGAACCCATCTGGAAGGCGGAGGCAGCCTGGGACATCTTCAGTCAGAGGATTTCATCAAACGTTGACGCCGTTACTGACTCAAGCGAGGAAGGAGAGAGGACAACAATTGTGGAAAATAAAGAAACGTAGCACTGGATGTTCGACAGGAATCACCCAACCCTACTACGAACGAGAAGAGACTTAAATGATTTCAAGAAATATTCCATCATACAGGATATGGGGAGCTCCAGTTTAGGCTGATATTTGTCTTTCTAGAGTAAGATGTGTTACCACGAAATGTGTTTCCTGTCATTCCAGAACAACATTGAGAAATTATGCTTTGAAATCTCCTGATCTAAATCAAAGTTTTAAAAGAATTGAATTAAGAAAAGTAAGTTTCAGTTTTACATATAGATACTGAGTAAAAAAATATTTTTTCACAGCTTCATTTGGACCATCAAAGAGTGAATTGTGGTGACATTTTTAGTCCTTTAAGGGGAATGTATGTTTAACCTTTTCTAGTAATTACAATTATCTCCCTATAGCTTCCCATATTTCAGAGCTTGCACATCATAAAAGAAATATGAAATATAATGTGCTACCCCTATGGACAATATATATATATATATTACATTTTAAAAGACATATCAGTGTATTGATTTAATTGTGTCATCTTTTTTTGCTGTGCGAGAATTTAAAATAAGAAGGAAAGTTGTTTCTGCAGGTTCTCTGCCACTTGTACATTTTACACTGAATTACTGTTGGGGTTTAATACATTTAGGTTTGTTTTCAATATTTATGAGTATCTATTGTGTTGGGTTAACAGCTAAAAGACACTCAAAACATTTATTTAGTTCCATACAACATTTAAAACATACTTGAATAAGAAAATATTTTTAAAAACAAAAAGGTTTTCTCTGCTTAACTCAAACTGATTAATCAAATTACTCAAAAAGATTTCTACTTGTTCTGCTATATAAAACATAGTAACATCTAATGAATTAACTAAGTAAAAAGAAAGCATCTGCACAACTGAGAGTTTAAAAAAGATGACAGTATGCATGTAAAAATTAATCCAGACCGTCTTCCTAGATAGACATTTACAACCTTCCAGCTCAGATCAATCTGCACTAAAAAAGCCTGAGGTCCCAGCTTTACGGCTGCAGCCATTAATTACTTGTTCGTACATTAATTTGTTCAAACAAGTTTAAAGGATCAGGAGATCCTCTCCATCAAGTGAAAGTGGTCAACAACCACTTTCACTGCTTCTTTTATAAAATGGGGGCTTTCCTGTCAGTTAATAATGACAACAATTAAAAATGTGCTTGGGGCAAAACAAGTTCCTGAAATAGACATTCTTTGAAACTTATCCCTAGCTAGGCTCAATAGCAACGACTGCCTCAGAAGCTAAGCTAGCAAGCAAGCTGGCAATGACACGATCACTACAAACTCAAATAATTGCTCCAACACTTCAACTTGACCCTAGTCTTTCATCAGTTCTTACAGTTTAATAAGTTTACATTTATGCATAATACAACCCGGTTATATATTTGACAGCTTTAAGAGTCACTGCTGGACACGAGACGCTCAATGAAGGTGAATAATGGGCTGAACCAACGTCGGCTGTTAAAGTTCAGCCAAAACACTGAGGAAAAAATTCTCACCAAAACAAAGCTGTTGGTGTCTGATTTTAACTATTTAAATCATTATAATTGTTAATAATCCCATGGATAATAATATTCACATTGCTCCTTCTTTTTTATTTAGTTAGATGTGTTGGTGGCTGTGTGAAAGGTAACAACAGTGGCGGTCACAGGATGAAGGGCACCTTGGGTGAACCCTTCCTATGTCCCTCTTTCTTATTTTAATAAAGGTAGTGCATGTTTTACCAACCTCCCATCCACGCAGAGGGATTCATTGCAAGTATAACAAATCTGTATATTGTTATTTCCAGCCTTGACACAATTTAGAGTGACCCTAATGTTAAAAAAAAAAGCTTCAAATAAAGGTCTGTTTTATGTTTTCAGAAACAAGGTGATGTTTTAATAGCTCTTGAACACAATCTCTTTTGAATTAGATATGATCAAATGCTGTCTGAAAGAAACCCCATTCTGGCTAAATTCCTTTGATTTGGCCAGAACAAGAAGGCAGGAGGCTACATGGGGACACAGTTGCTAACACTGGGAGCTAGCAGCAAGAAGGCTTTTCAGGCTTTTCTGCTTGGAGTCTCCATGTTCTCCCCGTGCATGTGTAGACTCTCTCCGATATGCACAAAACTGATGGAAAAAGTATTTAGACTGATTTAATTATTTATTTATAATTATTTATTTTAGGCGCCTCCTAAAATGATGACTCCCTGTGTGGAAAGCCACACCGTCCATCACATAAAAACCACCACAGAGAAAGTAATCAATCAGTGGCCCTCCTGACAGAAAGGAAAATGAAAACTTAAATGAATGATGATTAGAGGACACAGTCTGCAGCTTACAATCACTTTACCCGAAGTTTTTTTTTTTTTTTTTTTTTTTTCATGCTTTCTTTCTTTCTTTGAGTGTTCCCATCAGCGTTAACCCAGCAGGGCTGCTACAGCAGCCACGGCGACGCAAACAAAGCACTTTGCCACAGATTTCCAGTTCACCGGCTGTGCGCCTGTCAATCGCTCTCTGCCTCTTGAGGTGCAATTCAGGGATGAGTCAGTCGCCTGCTCCCACATCCTCTCCTCTTTTGGGCGGCAGCGCAGAGTGCTTTAACCGCCTCGGGGCAGGTGGCTGCGCGGCACAAAAGGCAGGAACGATCCGCAGCCAGCTCCGCTCACGCCACGGATTACACTTCCAGTCTAGCGAGCTGCCGTGGCGAACTTAAAGACCTGGACCTCAGTGCGAGACGAGATATGTTTGCAACTATATAGGTGTTCAAATGGTTTAGTCAAGTAAACGGAGGGTGGAAGAAAAAGAGCATTGAGAGCAATTAAATAGGAAATGCGCTGGATTCTACAACGCGTAATTTCTTCTGATAACTCTTGTCTGCGTTCGTTTCTGTGCAGAAGTTGTGGCTTTGAAAAGCACAGGGAACAACTCAACTTCTAATAAATGTCACTTAAAAAAAACTTAGACTGTTTTCCTGTATCCTAATATTGCTATATTTGGGGGGAAGGAAACGCTGAAAAAAGTGCAAACGTGGACGCGCACCGCACACACCAACTCATGGTCTCTAGGCGCACCATTTGTATAGCTTTAAAAGAGGAAGTCTTTCCTTACCGGACTTATGGCGTGAAGAGTGGACTGAGCTGAAAGTATCCCATTGTAGCACATCCCGCTTTCGCTTTCTGGGAAATAGTTTACGATCTTTCTAGGTTGTTGTTGTTTTGCTATGTTTTTTTTCCCCTATAAGGAGCAGGACCGGAGGAAACTGTCAGCGCACGACAAGGTTTTGTTTTTTTTCCCCCCTGCGATGCAGTCCTATCTGGCTGCATGCAGCACTTCTGGAGAGGAGAGAGTGTGGTGGCAGGAGAGAGGCAGCCAGGGAGGGAGGGGGGGAGAGAGAGAGAGAGAGAGAGAGGAGAGGGCAGTGTAATCAATAATTGTGTTTCATTGAGTGATGCGGGTAATTCCGTCTGATGGAACAATCTAGTTAGGTGACTGACGTGAGAAGCTGCAGCGCATGAATACTGAACAGAAGAGAAAAGGTCTAATTCAGGGAGAGCTGCTGAATCTCTGCTACATATTAAACCAAAGCCCGGTGTTCTGGGGCTACTCTGGGGCGTCACTCTGACGCCAAACTGGAGTTTCTGACTCACGTGCAATGCGCGTCATGTGGTGAAAAAACTAGTTTCAAATCATCCCTGTGGTGGAGCATGGTGGCGGCAGCGTCATGCAGACAAGTGCTGGACAGAGAGGCTGGTCAAAGATGATAGAGATGAAGCTCTATCACGTATCAACCCGAAACACCCCAAAGATACGAGCGCACGCTTTTGTTTGAGAGAGAGAGAGAGGGGGGGGGGGGGGGTGATGGTAGTGGAGCTGCTAAAGGGAGGGGGTTATCCTCTGCCCGTGTGAGTTGCAGGAATAAAAATCAGACAGGAAAACTCTGTGAGTTGCATAAATAGTAGCATTTTGTCCGCATTCTGTAGTTTTCTAGGTCAACCTGAATCGTTTATGCTGAAATCTTATCTGGGGTTCACCTTGTGCTTCAGAAGTAGCTGCAGCTGTGGATCACTGTCCATGGTGCTGACCGACCAACACCTGCACGTTTTAACAGCTGCGGTGTTCAGCCACCACTTCGCTCAAACTCCAGCTGCACTGTTAAATGTTTCACCTGCATCTATAATATAAACGTTCTTTCAAACCAGCCTTTTTCTGAGTTTTGGATAATCTGCTGAATAATATAATGAAAAAAAAAGCAAAGGCATATCCAGTGGGGGAAACAGTCAGCACAATGTACACTGGAGAAAATGGCAAACAGCATAAACATACATTCTACTGATCTATAGTAAATACATATTTTTGTTACCATTCTAGTTGTTATTCTAGTTTTATATAATAGAACTTAGGATATTTTCTGGACAACTAATGACAGAAAAGTTCAACACAATACTGCCTTCAAGTTAGATTTAATTGTATTTCTGGAAGATTTAAATATGACATGTATAATTACCCTTTTATCTCCTGACGATTCACACAAATGTTGAACGGCTTGAGAAATGTGTTGCTCTTTTGAAAAACATAATCGACTTTCACATTACTAAATTTGGTCCCCTTCTTTGTGATTTTTAACAATTCATAAAACCAACATCACCTCTTATTGCTATGACTCTCCAAAAAGAAACTGTGTACTTATGGCTTCAGGCTTGGCTACAACAATTTCTTATTTTAGTAAAAAAAATCATGTTTTTTTCTAACTTCAGTCACTGGTCAAGTTCCCATGAGACACCATTATAAATTATACTCAACTGGATGAGAGCGAGAGAGAGTAAAACTATCTATTGTCACATAACAGAGGTTATACAATCCCTTTTTTTACTAATATTGCATAACCTACACTATACCACTCTCCAGAGATGAGCAGCCTCTTCAGCTGAAGTTAGAAACGGTAACTCCCTTTGTGCCCGGTAAGTCAGATCCTCATGCCTTGAAAACCAAAGAGTGACTCCCAAAGAGAGCCAAGGGAGGGAAATGAGGGAAATAGCTGACTGACGCAACAACCGGGACATCCAGCTCCACAGTATTCATATCATTAAAAGCTGGAAATTACACCAGCACAGCTAGAGACTCCACTGCATTGTCCACTGCAAAAATGTGTATCTGGTTGGGTTATTTCTTGTGCAAACACCAAGCTTGGGGAGAGAGATTGCTTATGCATCATTTTTACTTTAAAACAACACAGGATAGTAAAAAGGCACTGTGCATGGGAAAACACAAAAATGCATTGACCATCCAAAATGCAGCCATCCTATTCCTAAATTTGAACCAGGAAATAGTGATATCGTGTTCAAGACTGCTCTGCTTTTTTTTATTCTGATTGTTTCTGTTGTGAAACAAGCCCCCCTCCAGCCATGAGACTCCATTTACTTCTGCAGGAGCAGTGAGGAGCACTTAGCTTAATGTACACGACAGCAGAATGACTGTCACTCTCACACACACATTCCCATCAAGAGGCAGAGCGCTGCACATGAAAGAAACTGTTCTCTGTTATCTTGGTCACTAAAGCAAGCACACGCAGAAAAAGGATTTCCGGTATTACAATGAAAACACGATTCTAGCATGTATGAAACATAACTGATAAAAGTTTATATCCCAGTTCTACACAGGTTAAGAATTCCTTTATTGCATTTTCCATTATGGAGGGATGGAACTGTTGGAGCTGTGTGGTCTGCAGAGCTGGCCCAAGTCAATAGCAAACTAGGGCCCCTGGGCCAATACGGCGTACCATTATATTCTGTATGTTAGATCTTGTTTTGTCATTTTTTCCAGTGCAGCAAATCAAGAATGAACACCCCTTTTGAATTTAATGTTGCAGATACAAAAAAATAAGTAAATTATTTAAAATTATTCAACATCTAAGATTTAAAGGCATACTATGCAACATTTTTCAGATAATTAATGTGTTCCATACCGTTTTGGATGATTAAATGAGTCATTTCAGGTCGAACAAAGGTTTTCTCGGCCGCCCTGGGGGTCTGTGGGGGAAATACCGCACTTGCAATTGCAAGAGCTCTCGGCCCGCACACACAGAAGTCTCGCTTTACGGCGAGAACTCCATGTGTTTTTGCCCTGCCATTCACTATATGCACGCGCAAAAGCAACAACAAAGAACCGCGTGTTAACTTCAAATAAACATGCAAGTATATCGAGTTTTATTATTATTATTTTTTTTTTTTTATGTTGGCGAGACGCTACCGCGGCGGCCGCCGCCTCGCCGCGGCCGCCGCGGCGAGGCGGCGGCCGCGGCTTGGCGAGGCGGTGGTGTCTCACCAACATAAAAATAAATAAATAAATAATAATAATAATAATAATAATAAAACTGGCGAGGCGACCGCGGCTTGGCGAGGCGGCCGCCGCGGCTGCCTTGCCAAGATAGTGCTGCGAAAAGCCTGATGTTCATACCTTCACTGTGTTAGTCATTGTTTGTACTGCCGTTTTTTCCACTTTTCGTTGCGTTCGCCTGTCTGCTAAGCTCAAAACAACCGCGCCTGGATTGACGGAGAACCCAGAACAGCTGAGCATCTTTACGACAGTGCACTTTTACTTTCGCCCTCTGGGGGGAGCCTCGCTGGAAAATCAACCCCGGTTGCATAGTATACCTTTAAAGCAGCTGACAAACACAGAAGCGTGCAAAGTGACATTTGCAGATTTACTGTGATGTTGCTTGTTTTCTGAGCTGGAGTCACATTTCCTGCACACGGCAACTGTTTGCAAAAAACTTAACAAGTGTTGTACAATTCACAAAAACCGCCTGAAAGCACAACCACTTAGACATGACCATCCTTCCCAGTTCTACTGTGGCTATATATATATATATATATATATATATATATATATATATATATATATATATATATATATATATATATATATATATATATATGTATGTATATATATATATATATATATATATATATAATATATATATATATATATATATATATATATATATATATATATATATGTATATATATATATATGTGTGTGTGTGTGTGTGTGTGTGTGTGTGTGTGTATATTCGGCTGCGTGTCTGCTGCTGTCATTTTGATCCTTGGGAAGGTAGGTTCTAGATATCATGCAGTGTTTTGCTTGTTGACCAATAAAGTACAACTGATATCATCTGAGCACAGCACCTCCGACAATGTTTGTTGTGTCCTCTTCACAGCTTGTGGTAAACTGTAAATTGGACTACTTTTACTTTGTTAAGCAAAGGCTTTCTTCCTGTCATTCTTCAAAAAATGCCAGAATTTTTTAAGGCATTACCAATACTTGTTCTATCAACAGATTCTCCTACTTGAGCTATAAATAATGTGAGTTTTCGCCCAGGATAGTAGGCTAAAAATATTGTTTTTACAGTTAGTTCAATGGCTAGGAATAATCATCTTGTTCTAGCTTCCTATGCTTTTGCCTTTGGTTTAGCTGTTATGGATTGCAGCTTTTTACATCCGACTGAATTGCATCCCTCACTCTGAGGGTTTTCCAGCCTCTGACACATTTTCTTCCCAGGTTGACCGTGTACTTAGCTCATTGCATCAGTTTATCTGTCCCTGTTGGAGAAAACAATTCTCCATCAAGGCTGGTATATTCAGGTTTATGTGTGAGGTTCGTTAGTTTTGTCACACGTCCTGTTTTTCGTTGCAAAAAGATCAGTTTTGGTGTAATTTGTTTGCCCCCCACCTCTATATTATCAAATTAAATACCCAAAGAAAACACAGCAGTTTGTAGTTTTAATGTGACCAAATGTGAAACAAAAACTTAAAAAATACCTTTACAGGTCATTACCCAGACTGACTTACAGAAAATAGCCTTCCCTTATATATATAAAAAAACGTTCTTTGTCTTCTACCAGAAGCAAATGGCAGGTATTTGTAGTCTTGTCTCTGGTGTCATTTGGTCTGTCAGCGTGAAGCTGATCGCAAACTGGACGTAACGCTGCTTCTGCCTGCGATTGATTTTCAGTCAGACATATTCACAGACTGCCATAACTCCTCAGGACAACAACTAATGTGCTGTCATCAATCGTAACATCGTCAACCCATTTTTCTCACATATGAGACCATAATGACTCCTCTCTGAAAGACAGCGGAAGCAGAACATGTTGTAGAGTTATTCGTCGCCGCTTGCTGTTTTCAAATTAGTTTTCATTACTTGTTGATGTAGCAGGACTTCCCCCTTAGGACAGTCTAATCCATCACTTTATTTTTTTTTCTGCCAGTGACACCAATGTCCTTTATTTATAGCTGTTCTTTAAATTCATCATCGGTGATAAACACTGTGCTGTGTAGTCTGGACTTATTTTATACAGTATTGAACAGCAGATGAGCTAGAACCAGGCAGAATATTTCTTTCGTTACATGTGGGCGAGACTGATGAAACGAGATAAAGGGATCAGCCACGGGAGTTGTGTAAAGTGACGTTAACCACGGAGACCTCTTCTGTCAGCCTAAGCTTCTGCCTCCTCAAAGCAGGATTACTGCTGCCAGCTGGATCTGCAGCGTTTCATTCATGTTCTCTGTAAAGCTGTGGGTGCAGGTATCATATTCAGTTTGCATCTTTAGATTGTAGCGCATGCACGATGACGTGAAGGTCCAAGCTGTTGGCAGCATTGGTGCACTGAATCGGTGGGAGCATCCTTCATGTAGAAACCCACACAGACAGGTGAGTTCACTTTATGGCTGCCTGAATCTGGAGCTAATATCTAGAGCCAATCACAGTTTCTGACAGTCTGATTTTTAGAGAGAAACACATGCATCTGTACAGTGGGATCTGCAGTGTCAGCATTGTTAAAGGCAAGTTGATATTAATCAGATATAACACAGATCTGTTGTCCAGACTTGCTGTTAAGGTGGGCTAAGCTTGTATGTTCCTCACCTCTGTTACAGGCCGAGGAAGGTAGTTAACCAAATATGATAAACAATCATTTAAGATTTTTCCAAATGCTATGTTGGAAGTTGTATATTTTTTTACATTTGTTTATTAACCATGAAACTATTCCCCTGAATTTCTGAATGAATCAGAAAACTCTACAGGCACTTTGCTGGGCAAAGATGTTGGAAAACCAATGAGAGATTCTGGAGAAATCTCCTGATCAAAAGTCTACATTTTCTCATATATAACAAGATTTTTGTCTTTAAAGGTGGCAGAACTGATCTTAATTGACACCCACAGGCAAGGGTGTCTTACGACACTCCTACAATGCGGAGACCGGATGCGGCAACAGCGTTGTTTTAAGTTTTCTGAAGGATCCTGGCTATGGTTCAGAAAGTGATCAAAGCCGGAGGATCCAATGGGAGGGGGGGGGGCCACGAGGTACCACTTTACAATAAGACTCTCATTATTGATGAATAACAAATAGTCTATAGTTATGTAATTTATTAATCTGTAAACACTTTATAACTCATTCATAATTGTTTATTATGCAGTATTTAAGGGTGAGCAAGAAAGAGACAAAACGGACCGGTTTCTTGCCAAACAGTGAGCCTAATCTATTCAACTATAAATTCCACCAACAGTTGCTTATATCAAAGATTTCACACTAAGTTACTACCTTGTAAGCACAAACTGGTCAGTTTTGTCACTTACTCGCCCTTTATAAATGCAGATGAAAGACTTATGAATGAGTTATACATTTTTCACAAATTAATTCATAACTTATGTATAAACTATTTATCAACCATGTATAAGGGGAGCCTTATTTTAAAGCAGTACCTTTGGATATGTGAGAGAAGGGTTAATGAAGAAAAAAGTGCCTTAAAACTCTGCCTCCACTCCATTTGTGCTCTGTGAGGGAAAAGATGAAGGATAATTTTCCTCCGTGATGAGAAAAACAATTATCTGGATGGTCCTGACCATCAAGACAGGTAAATCCCATTGGAGATGTACACAGCAAAGAGGTGGAGGCTCCATCATGATCTGAATATATAATATGTACCTACATAGATGTGATAGAGAATTGGTGAACATCTGTTCTCAAGTCTTACCACAGGTTCACAGGATTTACTGTGCCGTGAAAAAGGGGTGGTCTTTTTACAAATTCCTGCTCTTTTTGGTGGGCCAGGCTGGTTTTGGATAGCATTTTTCCCTTAATGAATTTAATCATTTGCAAACTGATTTTTGTTTTTAATGTTTATAAAAGTCATTAACACAGATGATCTAAAACCGGTTTGGAGGTGTAAGTGCAGCAAAAGGTGGTTCCACAAAGGGGAGACACGCTTTTCTGTTTCATTTGTTGAAGAAAAAAAAATTTGATCGTTTCATATCCACGTCACAATTATTCACTACAAAATGTGAAAGAGTTCAGAAAGAGTATGAATACTTTGCATTCTCTGTTAAAAAATATACATTATTGCAAACTTCTCCTCCATCTACCTTTGCAAGGTCCTGTTCGGTGGCTATGTGGCTGAGCTAAAATACCGGAGGGAGGAAAGTTTAATGGATTGTGATTATTGTCCTGGAACAGATTGAACAGTCTATAAAGAAGAATGTGAGCTGAATACATTTCAAACACATAAGCCTAGATGCATTTCGTTTTCTGGGAGAAGGGTAACATTTAAAAAATGAGGTTTGAGGCAGTAATTTCACCTTCAATCTAACAACCTTCTAAACTACCCAATTACTGTTTGTCTACTGTCTGTGGGCATCGAACTGAAGGTGTTCTCTGCCATCTGTGTGTAATTGCAACTCAGATCCACGTTGTTGCTTTGCAGTTCACAAGTAGCCGTTCTACTCAGTTCAAATGATGCTGTGTTAGATACTAAATTAATTAAATCGGGATTCTTTTGTGTCAATTGAGGTAACTTGAAACGGATCACCGTTTCATTCCTAATTAATAAGATGTCATCGGCAGAAACAAAACACGAGTAAAACACAAATGTTGATTGCTTACCATATGATAAATAGAGCTGGCCTGGACGACTTGCCACAACTGATGGAATAATGAATTCTTATCATTAATGGGTTTTTTTATTTGATCTACCGGAAAATCCTGAAGGAGAATGTCCAAGCGTCAATTTGTGATTTTAATAGGCTCAAGATCACTTTTGCTATACAGCAGGACAAGGATTTGAAGTCCCCCTTTAAATGGCTGAGTTTCGATTGAGACGCTGTGGCGTGTACTTAAACAGATATTACTGTTTGCAAACCTTCAGTGAAGCTGAACTAAAGCTATTCCGCCAAGAAGAGGGGGCAAAACCCTCTCCACAGCGATGCAGACGATCCATAACCAGTCCTGACAGACCACCACGGGTGGCACAAGCAGGTTTGGGGGGAAGAGGTTACTTTTTCACAAAGAGCCAGGTTGGTTAGCACAGTTTTTGTAATCCCCTGACAAATGAAGTCATCAGCTGAAAATTGCATTGTGTATTTATTCTGGTTATCTGAGCATTTACATGTTGAAAAAAAAACACTAACGAATCTGTAAGGGGAACACTTTTCACAATGACGCAGAAGAAAATCTAGAAAGTATAAAGTTGTCAATATTGCAGTTATTAAAATAGAAACAATTATTTTAAAAAGAACGCTCCGACGTGTCCTGGTAATGTGATAGAAATATCCCTAAATGATAATTTTACCCAACCTACAGATGTGTGAACGTGTGCTTCCGAAAGGGAAATAAGTAATCTCTGGAAGTTATGGCTTTCTGTCATTCAACAAGAAACCTGCACTCCCCACAGAGCAGCTCGGATTATCCTCACAGTTATGCCTTCAGTTTACAGCCTGCTTCCGCTGTCAACATCAGCAGCAGCAAAAATGTGTTTGCTGAGCTCTACTTGCAAAAAGAAGAAATAAAAAAAAAAGGTTAATTCTGGTTATTCAACAGTGTTAGATTTAAGCAGAAGCTCGCCAGCCTTGGCCAGGTCTCTGCTCCTTGTTTACAGTCATTTTGCAGCTCTTGTACCAGCGCTGACAGGACACCCTCAGACAGTAACGTTCCCCCAGCCAGGTGGCGAGGAGGCTCAAGGCCAACAGCTCCTCTTCCTGCACTGCCGTAGCTGAGAGAGACCATATGTCTCCTCTGGCCGGGTATTCAGGCCTACGCCGCATATGCGCTGCGACGCTTTCAAGCACCTCTTTTGGCAAAAATTCATCAGTTGTAACAAAAAAAGAACTATGAACTGTGTTGCCTTTTTATTTATTTCTAAGTTCATCTTTTTTTCCAGTCATGTTGGGCTTTTCATGACCATGCATCTCCCTTATTTTTTTCACAGTTTCATAAGTTACAACCACTGAATCTTGTGACAAAATTTGAAATTTGAAAAGCTCCATTTGTGTTTAGCCCACTGGCAAGAACTGCACTTTGACCACAGTGAATTAGAGCTGCAAGTCTGTCGGGTGTGTCTCTCTACCCACTTTGCTCGCTTAAGGACAGAGAGCAGCTCTGAAGATCAGCATTCAAGCAACAGGTCCTGACATGAGTCTAAAAGGCTGCCTTAGAGGGGACCAATGCAACCACATGAATAGCTTTGATTTTACTGCAGCTCTGGGCACACGCTGAGGGTCGTTGTTCACCTGGAAGATGAACCTCTGTATTCTTGACAATACTGGTTGTCTTCCAGTATTGTCCTTTTTATTTTAGCTCCATCTCTCTTTGCATCCACTCTGAACATCTTCCTTGTGCAGCGTTAGTTTGTTATCTCACATAGCATCTTTCATGTAGACCAGAAGGTTTAATTGGCTCTCTGATCAGAGCACATTGTTCCACACTGTAAAAACGGAACTAAAAGTAAGTAAAATTTTCTTAAAATTTGTGTATTTGTCCTTGATTTGAGCAGGTAAATAAGATGATTTGCCAATGGAATAACATTTTTGCACTTAAAATAGGAACAACTCATCTCCATCATCTTATTTCAAGTGCAGGATATCTAATTATCTTATTTTAGGGGTCAAAATACTCATTCCATTGGCAGATAATCTTATTTACCTGCTCAAATCAAGGAGAAATACATTAACTTTAAGAACATTTTACTTATTTTTAGATCCGTTTTTGCAGTGCGCGCGTTTACTGTGTCCCCGACATGGATTACTCGCGTCATTCTTTCAACAATGGCATTCTGCTAGAAACTATTTCACCAATGTTATACTTGTGGAGTCCACGACTAATAGTTGTCCTATCATCCTCCCCTCCAGAGCTGTGAATCTCTGCAGCTCCTTCAGACTTATCCAGGGCCCCATGGCTGATTAATGCTCTCTGTATCGGGCCTGTGACACAGCCAAAAAGTGGAAGGGTTGCAGTTGTGCCACTTTCTGTCTGTTTTTAAATGAACATTGTGTGAAATATTCAAAGGTTGCAATATTGATAACCATCCTTTTAGGCTTCTCCAGAACACTCTGCCTGACCTTTCTGTTTGGTTCCTTGGTCCTCGGGATGCTGTATGTCCCCTAATGTTCTTCTTGACAGTACAGCTGGGTTTATACAGAGATTGAATGACACGCCAGTGGACTGTATTTACTCATAAAGCGACTTCTAAAGCCAACTGATTACACTGGGTTTTATTTAGTTATGGGTGTTGAATGCAATTCCTCTCCATAACCTCTAGATATGCAAGGCCAGTGTACCCCAAAAGATTTGCGGCTGCGACTCTGTTGAGAAACGAGGGCTGAACACCTGTGCATGTCAAACTTGTCCGATTTTATCTGTAAAAAAAAAAGAAAAAAGACAGAGAGAGTGAGAGAACAAAAGGAAATGTGTAATGTTGTTTCCTATTAGGGACAGAGCAGACTGTAGTTCTTGAGGAAGCTCAGATCCTTCAGGGTTTGCAGCAGATCTTTTATGAGTCTGTTGTGGAGAGTTGTGGAGAGTCCTGGGGACTCTTCCAGAACCTCTGGAGATTACTTTGCAAAGAAGGATTCTTGATAAAATGAAGAACATTATGGACAACCCCAAGGATCCTCTTCTTCAGACTGTTACACAACAACAGTGTCTTCAGTCTGAAGCTTCTCAAGATCTACTGTAAGACAGACCGCTACAGGAGATCCTTCCTGCCTGCAGCCATCAGTATCTACAACATCTCCACAAAGAAACCCCATAACATGAGTTACAAAAGCATTTAATTTCCCTTTGGGATTAGTAAAGTATTTTTGAATTTAATTAAACTAGGTAATATTGTTTTGGTCTATGAAAAATTTCAAGGGGAATTTTTGCAACATGGCGTACCTGACTGGGTACGATACACTAAGGTCAGACTCAGAATCATCTTTATTTGTCAAATTTATGCACACTGTAAATGAAGGGTTTGACTTGGTTTCCGTTTGACTTTCATGAAGACAAGCCCTTACCATTTTTTAACCATCATGACCATGTTAATACCTGAATCCTTCTGCTTCCATACAATCCTCATACTGGCAGCTAACAAAAAGCTAATCACTGGAGCTACTTTCTAGCAAACAGGATAGGGTTACTGAACATTTTTCCTTTTACGCAGCAGAAGCCGGCGTTGTTCCGCTTATGGTTGCCCTGGAAATGGTTGAGCGAACCAGAAGGGGGCTTGCAGGAGCTGCAGACATATCAGCCAATCAGGGATGCCGTTGTTTGGGAGTCGGTCTATTTGAAACGGCAGAGCAAGCACTTTCCAACTGTCGGCTCACATGAGAACACGGTAGAGGGTTTTAACTTGAATTTTCAATAAAACAAGCAGGGATTTCCGGTTGTAGCGTTATTAGCTAGGCTTGTTAGCCCGTGTTTGCTTGGGTTTTGGCAGAAGCTTTGACTTAGGCGGATTTAACGATAGCCACACGTTCTTCTTTAGCTAATTGTTTTGAAATCTGCTTTAAATCTAACGACTCGGATGTCTTTTGTTTTGGCTTCTGGGTCTTGCAGTAAATATTTCAGCTGGCATGACTTGAACCGCATATAAAGTACAAGTTAACTGTATGTTGTTCTTCTTTGTGTGTGTTAAATCATTTGTGATTTTTATGTTTAAAGTTAGTTCAGTTTCCCCCAGTTAGCTTTGTGCCGGGTTTTTTTAATCATCTGTTAGTTATCTGACCTTTTTGGGAGATTATTAAAAAAAACACAGCAGCTTTTCCCCAATTAAAGTTTAAAAGAAATGGTAAATGAAGTACCCCCTCAGACGTAGGAGTCAGTGTGACCAGCAGGAAGCTGGCCATGTGACGTCAGCAGAGATCTTGCTTCCTGTCAATATGCAACATTTACAACCCAAAGAGACATTTTTATCCTCAGTCCAGGGAAATAAAACTCGTTTAGAGCCGCAAATGTCACGCAACATAAGATGACTTATTCAAGCTAAACAGCTACAAAAAGAAAGAAAAAAAATCGTCATCTTTGGAAAAGAAACACACATCTTATTTGTATTTTTAGGTTTTAAAATTAAAGAAAATTAAACATTTGCAAAAAAAGAAGAAGAAGATGGTTACATTTTATTTTATGTGGTGTTATTATTTGTGGAAAATGACATTAAAACAGAGCATAGTTTGCAACCAATTGACTAGAAAAATAGATCTAATAAAATTAAGATTCAGGCATGTTTTACATGTTGAGTCAGTCATTAAGTCTGATGAATTTTAAGGTAAAATAGTGCCAAATATGAGCTAATTTTATCACAGCTAAAACTTTGGCTGAAACTGAATCTTGGCCAAAATTCCTCCACTGGGATCTGAGAGACTTATTAAGTCATATAAAGACTGTTCCCCAGGTTCTTACTGCTGAACATGGTTGACGGAGGTTTGAAATCACGGGTGCACTTAGTTTTTTTTGGACACAGCTCTTCTACCATGGCTTCCTCTTTGATGGTGAAGACAATAATGATAGTTTGTTTTGCACGCTTGAGATTTTAGTTAAAGACAAAAAAGAATCTGGTAAAAAAAAAAAATATATATATATATATATATATATATATATATAATAAAATAAAACGGGTGCTTTCCTTTGACTGTATACGTTGGTGTGTGCTGGACCTTTGCTTTGTCATTGGACAGACCTTTATGATTCTAGGTAGGAAGCATCTGTCCCAGGAGGTTTTGACAAAACAGCACTTCTGATGGATTTTCACCAGATACTAGCTCGTGATGTTTTATTAAATAAGTGTAATCGCCATTATTGTTTGTTCATTTTACCTAGATGTCATCAGATGAGGAGGAACCAACCAGTCCCGTTCTCCCCAAAGACTCCGACCGGGGCAGCTCTGTGTCTTCTGAGCTTCAGGTTGATCAAAAGAAACCTTTTGTTGTAGCGTTTTGCCAATATGAGCACATTTGGAAGGACACAGCACCATCACGTAGTGCATCTTCACAGCAGAGTTTATAGGACAGACAGTACAAGTTTCTATTCAGATCATGCCTGATTTAGACGTTTGTCTTTTGGACCACATGAAGTATTGTATCTTCCGCACATGGGGATGTTTTTTACGCCATTTACTGAACATATTTAGCAAGTAACTCTGCCGAACATTTAGCAAATATGTAATTGGATGCTGAGAGAACTACAAATATTTTGAACCCATTCCTTATGGCTCCCAGGGGCAAATTTTGTTTATTTCTGTCAAATGAAACGCTATTATTTAAAATTTAAAATAGGGCTTTACAGTCCATCATCCCTGTAGCCATTAGCATATAATGATCACATCGCAAAGCATGCGTGTCAGCTGTAAAAAACTAAGGTAGAGTCCCTCAAAAATTTACTTGAAACGTTTCTGTTATGAATTTGATATAAACTATGTAAAGAATGTTAGTTTTTCTTTCAACTTTTAGATGAACACATACTTTTTGCTGATCCCCCATGAGCAAGCAGCTGTTTTTTTTTTTTTTTTTGCCAAGTCTACTTTATGAACAAGAAAGTTTTAGTACCAGCATATATCTCGTGTGTGTGTTTGTCTCTGTTTTAACCAACAGGATGAGTATGAGGAACTCCTCCGCTATGCTGTTGTCACACCCAAATTTGAGACGCTTGCCAGCACTCAGTGGAAGGGTCCGGGTTCCCAGAGAAAAGATGAACCAAAGGTGCAGCATCTACCAGGTAAGCTCTGTATGTGGAAACCTTTCGCATACAACCATCTTTCTTTAAGTTTCCCTCAGTTTTTCCTGACAGAAACTAAACGTTAGCCACTCCCAACATGCCCCCCCCCCTATCAAACGATCAGCTTTCCAAATCGGGTTTCCCATTTGCGCATGTAGGAAACGGCTCGTGTTCTTCCCCTCTCTCTCCGGCTTGTGTTTCACGTTCCTTTTGTAAGTCTCTCCTCTATGATAGACCGTCTTAAGCAGTCCGCCGGTGCCCCTCCCCAGATCCAGCTCTCATTTAGTGCTTTAGCTGTCACCGAGCCTTGCACGGCACTGCAGCGAGCACAGAGGCTGATGGCTGCTGATCTCCTGGAGCTCTGCCCACTCTGATCTTTAGAGTGCAGGCTCTCTCTTCTCCCTGCTGCAGAATTTAATTAAGATATCGACATAAGTGCATTCTTGGACTGAGAGAGCCGTGCTCATCCTTTTTAGCGTCCACGGCGTCACATTTCCTGATCTTTAACGATCTTCTGTTTTTAGAATACAGCCCTCATCATTAGATCGATCATTTTAATAGGTTTTTTTTTTTTTTTTTTACTTTTTAATGAACAATAAATTTAGATCTGTTTTGCACTCGTCTCCAGATCCTGAAACGGAAGACGGGAGGCTCTCCAGCAGAAGTGTAAGATCGTCCCAGGCCTCCCCTGTGAACGTGGAGCCGTCCACACACTCAAAAGCTCCTCTAGGTAAAATGGGGGAAAAAAATAATAATAAACACGAAAACCACAATTATCTGTGATGAAGAGTTGCATCTGAATTTTCTTCACGTCTTGGATTTCTGCCCCCAGCTGAGAAGACAGCGGGGCAGTCGTCAAGCGGGGCCTCTTTGCTCTCCGATGCTCCGTCAGAGAATCCGCAGACAGCATCCAAGAGGTCGAGGTCAAACAGCCCGGCTTTCTCTGAGTCTTCTGTCACGGAGATGTTTATTTCTGAAGAGAATATTAGCAAAATGGAGAATATTCTTGACACGTGGAGCCTCAACCTGAAGGTTAGGAGTCTCTTCCCACAATCCATCACTCAATTCTGTTTGCATGAACTGAAATATTATGTCGGGTGGCTAAACGGAGGTTAAACGTGGCTCATTTGTAATTACTTTAGTCCAAGTGATAATTATTATCGATACAGACCTGGATGTGAGGGGAAAAACTGAAATTGTGACACTGAAGGGTTGTGTTTTGTGATGCAGCGAGGAATCAGAATCGGCTCATTTTCAGCATAAGGTCCTGACCCTTGACTAGACAGTCGAAAACTTAAAAAAAAATAAAAATTTACACTATTTCTATGTGTCACAACTACAGCTGGACAATATAGAAAAAAAGCATATTGATAAATTAGAAATCATATTGATCGATAATTATCAAAAAATTCAAAACATGTATTTTAAATGCAGCACTGGCCATTTTATGCTGTTGTGTAATGACTTATTTTTAGATAATGAACAAACACTGAATTCAACCTCCACCCTTTATTCAACCAACTTTTTTCCAAACTGCAAGTTAAAAAAAAAACAACAACGTATGCTCTCTGAACTCTTTGAAGGGGGCGGAGCTTGGGGGCGGAGCTTGGGGGCGGAGCGTTCCGTGTGTTTGTGATTGGTTGGTAGGATGCAATGACTGTAGTATTGACCAACATGATAGTCTAGAATGCAAAAGGAAGGAAAACTTTTTGGTGGCCAAGTGTTTTAATTTGGGAGATCAGCCACTTTCTGTATCGCTGATGTGTTTGAAGATGAAGGCCAGAGATGTAGGGAAGTCATCTCAAAGCCAGCTGTTTGTTTTTTTCTGCTGGCTGGTTATCTGGGTTGCTACTTATAGAGTGAGATTTCACCAGATAACAAGAGTAGAGCAATATCGCTCAGGTCTGTGTTCTTGACATTTCTTCGTCTTTCTAAGAACATTCTGGACTTGGAAATGTTGAATGCATTTCTGAAAACTCAGGATCTTCAGTCTTTAGGGAAAACACGTGGAGACTGTTGTTTACTCTTACTAATGCTAGTTGAGCTTTTGCTTAAAGGCAGGATAGAATATCAAGTTTGTGATCATCGAGCTCTATCTATTGAAAGTATTAATAAAACCTGGTTTAACAGAATCTGGTTTCTCTTTCACACGTGGTCACCACTGTTTCTAATATAAATGCTTAAATCATGTAATTAATGCTTATTTTCTATTTAATAATTTTAAAGGGGACCTAGTCATAGCATTTCAAGAACTCACATTAACAGTGTTAATGTATTTAGTAGATATTTAGACAATTTTAAAGCTTTATTAGAAGGGTGACCAAAGGTGTAAGTGAGAAAGACCATTTTAACAATCCTGAGCTTATGAAGGCCTTAATGATACTTTCTTAGAAGGATGACAGCTCCTTTCTTCTCCAAAGTGGTGATATTTTACCCGTACACGTGTCTGCTGGGGGGAGCTGTTTCAGATGAGCTGGGTGAGTTCATGCTGCCCTTTCCCTTGCCTGTTGTACAGCTCACTCACAGAGAGCCTGTGACAACCAATCAGCTGCTAATCAGGGCTGATAAAAGGGAGAGAGAACCCGCAGCCTGTAGGAGGGAATTTCTGGACTCTTTCTGATCTTGAGATTCATTAAATGGGTTCCTGGAGAGGCTCGGTAGTAAAAACGGTTATTTTCCTTTCGTGTAAACACGGCACGCTTACGTCGGCAGATGAAACCTCTGAACCTTGTTTGGGTGAGATCACGTTAGACGCATTTATCAGCGAAGCCAGTCCTGGTGTCGAGCAAAAGCCTCGGTATTGATTTAGGGTAAAGGGGAATTTAGTACAGTCCTCTAGAAGGAGATTCAGCGAGCCGCTGCCCTGTACATGAAGCTGAAAACATGCCCCTGTGTCCTCTTTTCAGTCCAATGTGCTGACCGAGCTCCAGAAGTGGAAGTATGCGTTCCTGGAGCGGCACAGGCTGGAGATGACGAAGGAGAGGGAACGGCACGCGGCCCAGGCGTCTGGCCTGAAGTCAGAGCTCCACAGCCTGAAGGAGCTGCTGCACACCTACGAGACGTCCAACCACAGGAAAGACCAGGTCGGTGTATTGATCGGCTTCCTTTAGGTGACGGCGCGTGAGGAATGGGTTGTGACCTGAAACAACAAAACACACTCCGCTCCAATAATGATGCAATTTACTGCACCGGGGATGACTCTCTGAGGCGGACACCTCCTCCCCAGACGTGGAAGGGAGCTTGTTACACTGAGCGCCTGATGAAAACTGAAGCGTTCCTCTTCTTCTTTTTTTTTCTTTCCGTTTCTCTTCCGTTCTTTTCATTTATTTGTTTCACCAACATGACCGAGTTACCACGATCATAAATGTCCAGTTACCACAGCGAACATTAACAAACCTGCTGGTTATGTTTTAGTAAACGGGTGAAAGAGCGTCTGTTCTTACTAACACAGTGTCTTTAACGCTTGCATCCTTTGCTAATGAGTGGGATGAGGGACATACGGGGGGGCTATTGAGACTGGCGTGCTTACTGTGATGGCGTATCCTCCTGCAGGTGATCAAGAATCTGAGTCAGGTGTTGGACAGACAGAAAGAGAAGCTGGAAAAGATGAGGACCTTCACGCACTGGAGACTGCAGCACGCTGAGGCCAAAGAAGAGGTGAAGATATCTGAGATTCTCACAAGTTTGAAACCTCTCTGCTGTTAGAGTCAGAGGGGTCTTCCTCCTCATCTGAGCCTGTTGTTAAAAAAAATCTCCTCCACACATCCTTCTATTATTAAAGGGTTTCTTTCCAGCAACACAAAGTGACAATAAAGCTCCAAATATTAAAGGATGGTTTCTAACGAGGCTGCATACAGTTGCTTTGCAAAAGCATTCAGTTTTTTCCAGGTTGGGCCACGTTAAAACTTAAACTTCCATGTTTTAGTTGAGATTGCTTGTGATGAGTCAAAACGCACAATTTTGAAGAAGGAAAAATGTTAAATGGCGGTCATTTTCTCCAAAAAAGAAATACTATAAATATCTTTGTAATCGACCTCCTATGTATGGTATGGCTTCATTTAGTCAGCGTTTTCCACAACTTCAGCTGCAACTCTTCTAGAGTATCTTCCTCCATCCTTTGACTGAGCATCTCTGCAGCTCTCCGGGCCTACAATAGACTTCTGGGCTGTTTCTTTGATTAATGCCTGGCCTGTCAGTTTAAGTGGACAGACATGCCTTGGTGGGTTTGCAGTTAGTCCAATACTCACAATTTTTAGATGTGAGATGTTCAGAGCTTCGGTCATTCTTTCATTGCCTAACTCTGCCATTACCTGCTGCACAGCTTCATCCTTAGATTGATGTGGTGCTCCTTGGTCCTAATGACGCTGTCTGTTCACTAATGGTGTCTAAGACACCTCTGAGGCTTTCACAGAACAGCAGAATATGTGCTGAGATTGAAACAGGACGTCTGCATTTACTACTGGGATGACTTCAGAAGGCAGCGGGTCCAACTAGATTTTATTTAGGGCTGAAATTAAGCCTGCAATTATTCACTTGTGAATATTTTACTTCCCTGTTCAGGCTCATGCTGCTCACGTGGCTCGGCAGCACCACCATTTGCAGCTGAAGAAGAAGGTGTGGCTGGCCTGGCGCAGTCTGGTCCAGAAACACTGGAAGGTCAAGGTGGAGCGAGCGTGCCGCTCCAGGGCTGAGGAGGTCTGCTCCCGCCTGTCCACAGAATATGAGGCCAAGCTGGCAGAGGTAAATAAAAGACCAAAGAATTTTCGGCCTGCACGGCTGAATGTATGGTAGATGTTAAAGGGGACATGTCATGCAATATTCAATATTTTAGCCCTTCAATACGTTTGATTGTGTACTTGGAGTCTCTGGGAGTGCAGAGAATATGAATTCAGTCCCTCCATGTACGGCGTAGGCATCTTTAGATTCTGTTTGGCTCATGCCTTTTCAGTTTTCTCTGTTCTCTACTACGTTTTTTGAACAATTGCATCACAGTATTTGCTTTAGAGTTGCTAAATAAGGTCATGAACTTTTGACTTACCGGTTGCGCTAATCTGCCATTTTCTTTTTTTGTTGTTGTTTTTTTCGCTGCGATTTTTGTAGTTCAAGATGAAGGATACCAAATCTACAAGTGGATTAGTGGAAATGTTCAGTTGTTGGGTGTATCACCCCACACAATTCATTACACCGTCCCCCAGGATGCCACAAAAATGGTGGAACGGGGTGGAGTGGAACGCCAGTAAAGTGCCTCTTTTAGATTTAAAGAGACGGCACCAAAACAAGTTGCTCTCAGACGGACCTCAGAACGGAGTTAAAAAAGGGGAAACGTGGCGGTAATTAAATGTTCAGACCAAAGCATTGCAGTTCCACTTCATATAGACCACAACTGGATGATTTTAATGTGAAAAGAAAGGCATTAAGAAACAGGATATATGCCCCTTTGGATCATTTTTTTTGTTGTTGTTTTTTTACAGAATTAAGCCATATAAAGCAAACTATTTTTTATTTCAAAATCTTTTTTAAATAGATCTTAAATGTGCATAGTGCAAGTTTTGAAGTTAAATATTAAAAGTTTTCCTCTATTTACCTCAGTTGCCTCTATTGGCTGGATTAGTCAGTTCATGAGAGAGAGATTCGGCCCGAGTTCCCCGGGCGAGCGAGTGGGTGTGACACGCTGCGCGCTCTCCTTCACCTGGCTACTTTGTTGGGTCTCTGCTGCAATTGACGCCATAGCGAGATAACACAGCCTACTTATAGCTTATAGCTTTCGTACCTCAGATGAAATTACGCCTCTGAAAAAAAAGAGGGAGCAGACATCTACAAAAATTCTGGAAATTGCTCTTTGCTCCTTTAAGATTTATAGAGTCCATTTTTTTGTATGTATTTATGTGTGTGTGCCCCATTTCAGCATCGGTGTGAAGAAAAAACCTACGCTACATTTTTTAGATGTGTTGTTTTTGTTTTTTTTCGTCTGAGCTGTGTAAAGTTGAGTTAAATCAGTGCTTCTTAAATAATGGGAAAGTACTGCAGGGGGTGCAAGAAAAGCCTTGCCCTCTTTTTTTTCCTCCAGAAAATACAGGCCTTTTAAGTTTGAAAACAGCACTCCATGCTGTTTGGTCTGTACCTGCGGTCAGTAATATGATAAATACTCTTAATAAGCTCCTAGAAAAAAATAAAAAATAAATTTAATGTAACTAAAGTTTATCTTTAATATTAATTCAATTTCAATTCAATTCAATTTTATTTATATAGCGCCAAATCATGAAACATGTCATCTCAAGGCACTTTACAAAGTCAAGTTCAATCATATTATACAGATTGGGTCAGATTATACAGATTGGTCAAAAATGTCCTATATAAGGAAACCAGTTGATAGCATCAAAGTCCCGACAAGCAGCATTCACTCCTGGGGAAGCGTAGAGCCACAGGAAGAGTCATCTGCATTGTACATGGCTTTGCTGCAATCCCTCATACTGAGCAAGCATGAAGCGACAGTGGGAAGAAAAACCACCCATTAACGGGAAGGAAAAACCTCCGGCAGAACCGGGCTCAGTATGAACGGTCATCTGCCTCGACCGACTGGGGTTACAGAAGACAGAACAGAGACACAACAAGAGAAACAAAAAAGCACAGAAGCACACATTGATCAATACATTGATATTACTGGCCTAATATTATTAAATAACTACTTAAAAGCTGACTACAGGTACCAGTTAGGTTAAAAACCTTTTATATTGATTTAACTATTATAGAGTTAAAAAGTGTGGTGATGTTGAAATATTATAGTTGTTAGAAACCATTGTTATGTTATAAATGAACCCCTATATGTTAGAAAATTTAATAGGAATTCTTGGTAATCTTCAGAACGACAGCTTTAACGCATAAAAGCGGAAAATGATAAAAGTAAAAATCTTGGCCCATTTTGTTGGGATGGGGGGGGGGGATGAGGATTTGAGAACCGCTGGCCTAAATGACAGAGAAATGATACTGTAGGAAATGTAGTAAATTAGTGTGAACAGCTCTGTCCTGCCATGCCCCATGGCTGAAAGTGGGACGTTAACTACAGGTAATATTCTCAGTATTCTCGTTAACTAATCACCTGCTGGTCTCCTCAGCACTGCGAGGCTTTAGAGAAGGCTCAGGCAGAGATTCGGAGACTACACGTAGAGCGAGAGCGCTACGAGGAGTCCATGAAGAAAGCCTTCATGAGGGGCGTCTGTGCTCTCAACATGGAGGCTCTCAGCATGTTCCACTCCACAGAAGGACGACCAGAGCAGCTACAAGTTCCCCAACCGCACGGTTTGTAGCAACATCGCCCCGACACATTTATAGCGGTCACACTGACCTTCTGAAGCGAGCGACACCTAAAAACGAGCCGACCGTTAGACGCATAGAAAGTACCTGCTAGGGGTGGCTAGCGGGGAATTCATCTTTTATTACAGCAGCATAACTACAGATGGAATAATTGAGAAAAATCTAAGCTCTAATTTAGGAACATTTATTTAGTTGATGGGGGGTGAAGAAGATCAAAAAGGTAAGAATTTGTTTTTGTGGACTTTGGCATGGTCTTCCCTTTTACTGTCTTCTCATCAGCTCATCGCACAGGTTTTCTACTGGGTTTAGGTTATGGTGCTGAGGTGGCAATGGAAGAATATTTATTTGGTGGTTGATGAGAACCCCTTTTTTGTTTTTGTTTTTTATGGATCACTATTTTGCTGAAAAAACCCGTCAAGAGCAAATTTCACTTTACTGGCAGAATCATCCAGTTTATTTCAAAGGTCCTGGTATTTCAAAGCGTTGGTGATGTCATGCTCCCTAACGAGAAATGGGCTCACAGCATCACAGATCCTCCACCATACCTAACTGTGGACATACGGGACTTTTTCCCCACGTAGGATGTTCAATCGAGTACGGTTCAATCTCACTCTCGTCTCACCAAAAGTCTCAACTGGTTTAGCAAACGCCTCATGTTTGCGTTTGTGATTGCCGGGCAGAGAGGTCTTTTTTTTTCTGGAGATACTCCAGAACAACCAGTTGGCATTTATTTTATTAGACCTTACTAAACACTCAGATAAACCTAAAACGGTATAGTGCAATTAAAAACAAAAGTCTTCATTGTCATTTGTTTTTTATTATTAGCGGCACCAACAATTATGCAACCACTGATTTCGTTGAAAACATTTATTTATTAATCAAGCACTTCTCAACTCCAAATAAACTGTAAGACTACGTTTTTATGTTCGTTTGCACATCTTTAAATAAATGTGGCCGTAAATGTGAAGTTTTGCATCTGCTCTAACGGGCCTTGTTGCATTCACTGCAAAAAAGGGAACTAAAAGTAAGTAAAATGTTCTTGAAATGAGTGCACTGGTCCTTGATTTGAGCAGTTAAACAAGATTATCTGCCAATGGAATGAGGATTTTGACCCCTAAAATAAGATAATAAGATATACTTCCCTTGAAATAAGATGATGGTGATGAGCTGTTCCTATTTTAAGTGCAAAAATTATATTCCATTCACAGATAGTTTTGTTTACCTGCTCAAATCAAGGCCCAATACACTAATTTCAGGAACTTTTAGTTCCCTTTTTGCAGTGTTGTTTCCTTTGCCCATATGATTGGCCGAAGGGGCCGGGGCATCTCCACTCTTCCTGAACTCATCTATCAGATGAAATAAGGCTGTGATTTATTAGTGGATGGGTTTGGGTCTTACTTAATGGTGATTTGCAGAAGGAGACAACCTAGATGTGACTCTGACAGATGGATCAGAGGAAGCTCATTACCTCTTGACAAACAACTGGAGGGTGTAAACTGTCCAGAATACCATGGACTAACCTCACTGACTCGGTCCAAAATCTGGTTTGATCCGGTGGAATCCGGTGCTTCACCACTTCCAATCCTGACGCCATGCTGGGACAAAACCGAGCAGGATTTACCAGATTAAGCACACGTTCCACTGAAACTCAAGGCTGCTGGAGGTGGACGTCAATACTATCAGCCCGTTCTAGCACGTTCCGCTGCTCATCCATCTGATCTCAGCTTTAATGAGTTTAGCAATCCATTATCTTACTGTCAGAGCAGGCTGTTAATTTAAAGCTCTGTTCTGATTCTTCGTAGTCTTAGTCAATAATGTGCCACTTTGGCCAACTACATAGGCCTTAAATAATTCACCTTTTGCAAAGCACATGTTTTAGAAATTGTAACTCCGGTAAATAATAATGAATATCCACCTTTTTAATTTGTCCACACAACAGATTTTATTTTATTGATGCCACAGGGAGCCGTTGATAATGTTCTTTTGTTTTTCCTGTAGATTTTCTGCCTCCCCAGGAGGAGCGCGGATCGGCTACGCTGGCTCACCTTCAACCGCTTCCCTCCTCCTTCAAAAGGTTTAGTCCGCTCCACTTTGACCGTTCTGATCCTTCGCAAAGGGAAGCCGACGATAGGGTGAGAGACCGATTATTGCCTGATATGATTTTTGGTACACCTATTTTGTTTAGGCCTTTATGGGTTTCTCTTCATATTTATCAGTTGGCTTCTGTTTTCTTTTCAATGTTCCTAGTGGATCAGCCGGTGTTTGCCCTTCAGAACCTTTTCTATGTGTTTAACACTATAGTTTAAAGCAATATGGTGCATAATTGTGAAGTGGAGGGAAAAACCATTGAAGGTTTTTGCAAACTTTTACAAACACAAAGCAGAAAAGGTAAGAGAAAAACTGAACTTTTTGGCCGACGTGATAGAAAGCTATGTGGCAGGAAAAAAAAACGTACTCTGTAAATTTACCATGACCAAAATGATACACAGATGTGGCGGCATCATGCTGTGGGTCTGTTTGGTCTAGCAGGGACATGGGAGCTTTGCAGAGTTTTGATGAGTGCAAGTGTTGCGAAATACAGGGCGGTCCTGGAAGAAAGCCTGTAGGACACTGGATGCTGGAGGGGAGGTTCACCTTCTAGCAGGAGAACAACACATATATATCACTTACAGATGGAGCTACAGTAGAATAGCTTAGATCAAATTGATTTATAGATATTCATGTGTAGGAATGGCCTAGTCAAAGTCCAGACCTAAATCTAATTAAGAACTGCATTAAGTCTTGAATTGATATTCACAGACTCTACTTTTTCCCAGTCTGACTGAGCTTAAGCTATTTTGCGAAGAAGAAGGAAAATAATGATGATGGGGTCAGAGCAACAGGACGGTAGTCACTGAGGCAGGTGATGGATGCCTGTTCCCAAACAACCAGCCATCTCCTGCGTCAGTGACTGCCGTCCTGTTGCTCTGACCCCATCATCATGTAGCTCTTCGAAAGGATCCTCCTGAAATACGTCAGAGATGGCATCCCTGCTGGCCTGGACAGCCTACAGGGAGAATCGCTCCACAGAGGATGCTGTCTCTTAGCGCTGCACTCAGCTCTGACTCATCTGCAGCATCCCTACACCTATGTTAGGATGCTTTTTGTGGACTTCAGCTCAGCCTTTAGCACTGTGCTGTCTGACATGCTGGCTCTGAAGCTCCACAGCCAGGGATTATCCACACCGCTCTGCTCCTGGATCAGCAAAGTTCCTCACCATCAGGACTCAGGTGGTGAGGATAGTGATACATACATCTGATCCACAACACAGGAACGCCGCAGGGCTGTGTCCTCAGCCCTGCTCTCTTCACCCATGACTGCTCTGCTGTCCACCCCACAAAAATGGTTGTGCCGTTTGTGGAAGACGCCACTGTGGTGGGTCTCATTTCCAACAATGATCAGACCCTGGAGGTCTACAATCTGACACAGTGGTGCTCCAGTAACATCCTGATCCTGAACATCAGTAAAGACCAAGGAGGTGATAATAGACTACAGGAGGTCCAGGAGGACAGAACATGCTCCTCTCTGCATACAGGGGGAGGTGGTTGAGCGTGTGGACAGCATAAAGTTCCTGGGCATTCACATCAAAAAACAAAATCACATCTAAAAAAAATGTCCCTCTGGTGACAATAAAGATTCTTGATTCTTAAAAATGTCAGTTTCTTGGTGTAGAAAGCTGGAGAGACGTAACCCAGCAGAGTTGCAGGTGTGATTACTGTTCATGGTAGTTCTACACAGTACCGACCCACCATGGCAGGCTTTCTAAGATTTTTAATTGTAGAACTACTTGATGGACACGACTCCATGTATGATTTTCCTTTTTCTTCCATAACTGTGTTCCAGCTCAGATTTGTCCAATGAAATGCTCTGAAGTTGACGTGAGAAGACTTGAAAGGGTGTGAATATTTACGCGTGCGCCGTATTCACACACAATAAATACAGAACATCTCATTTTATGTTTACTCTGTTTACAGCACTTAATTTTTTCTTTACAGCCCCTCATAAATGGCAGCGAGGAGGATATAGAATGTCAGGATCTGAAGGCAGCTACTTTCTCCTCTGGTGCATCTTTTCATCTCCAGTTTTTTTGTTTATTCCTTTTTTTCCCCAGCAGGTTGGCCCCAGGGGCCCCACATCCCAGGAAGAGATGCTTCCTTCCACTACAGTGGTGCACAGCTCTCTCCCACTCGGGGGCATTGCAAGCTCCCACAAACAGGTTAGTGCTGAACACACGACCCACTGGTCCTGGTCAGCAGGACCCGAGGTTTTCCTACAGTAGACCTGCACAGCAGCAACGATTCACCGCCTGATTCCACACCCTCCATGCTTCCTCCGTTCACGTCCGACCGACGGCGTAGCTACTTTATGTTAATTAATGAGAACGGTTCCACGTTATCAGCGTGACGTCACGATCGGCGGACCCGCTCTCCGTCGTCCACCGTCAAATCAAGGAACAACTCATATTTTCCGGACAACTGCTATTGTATCAAACATGAAAAAGAACGTCGACAACCTCCGGCTTTTCAAAGTTAAATAGTGTAATTAGAGATCGTTGGCCACAATTTAAATAAAATAAAAAATTATAGTCAGAATAAAATGAAGTGTTTTATTTAAATATCAGATTCAAACCACTCTTTTTGCACTAAATAAGGAAGCAGGTTTGTCTTTTCAACATTTAATTTGAAGCATGGTAATCCTCTCCTAATAGATTTGCATTCTGCTTGTGATGATGATGATGATGATGATGATGATGGTGATGGATAGACGGAGTCACCGGCGCTGTAGTAGGCTTCGCTTTTCACAGACTCAGAGGCGGTCTGGAACGGAGCGGAGGATCTGGAATTACTGGGTCAGGCATCTCACTGTGGGGAATTTAGTCTCTGTGTTTTCCAGGTCTGGATAAGTATTGACAAAGGAAATAAGTGGATTGAAAATTATTTGTGTCCAGATTTAATTTCTTTCCTTCTTCACTTGCATTTGTTTTTCTTCCTTATGCCTTTCCTCCTTCAATTTCTTTTTATGACATACCTTCCCTCCCTCCCTCATCTTGCCATTTTTTTGTCCCACTCTTTTCCTGTTCCATGCTTTACCTGTTTTTCCATTCTTTAGTGTCTCTTGCGTCCTTTTCCTCCCTTTCTTTTCTTCATTTGCTTCCATTGAGTCTCTGTTTTTATTCCCGGTACCATATTTAAGGCCTGGACAGTGTGGTGCACAATTAATATTTTATATTTTAGAATGGCTGTAAAGGACTAAAGTCTTTAAATGGGATATTCAGTCCTTTTTACATTAAAGATGTACGGAAAACCTTGAGAATATCTGATTAAATGAAACCAAAAATATTTTTTTTTCCTTGCCAACATGTACTAGCTGTCTCTTTGTTAAATTCATGAAAAAGTTATTCCTTTCCCCCCGTTTGTCTCTTTAATGCAGCTGTGCCTTCATGTCGTTTCAGTCTGGTGGTCGGTTTGTGACGGCAGGTCAACAAAAACCCTCAAAGACGGTGACGGCTCGCATCACGGCGCGGGCCGACGTCGGGAAGGTCCCCCACGGCGGCGGCCTCCAGGTGATGGGAGTGGCTCCGCCGATGAGCTCTGTGGTGGTGGAGCGCCATCATCCTGTCACACAGGTACGGGAGGTGGTGGAGGGCTTCGCTGGCGGCGCTTACCTCTCAGCTCCGTGAAGCTGTAAAAGTTCTGCTTTTGTTCTTTCAGCTGACTGTCGGACAGGCGATGGCTGCAAAGTTTCCTCGACCCTCGCAGCAGAGCCACGCCTCCACTGCAGGCAGGGGGGCCTCCCGAGGTCACAGCAGCTCCTGCAACGTCCACTCCATCAAAGTAGTGGACTGATCACACATGCAGCGTCTAATTTATTCTATGCAAACAGCCGTAGTTTTGAACATTCATGTGAAGCATCCTGCAACAGATTTACCTCTAACCTGGTGTTTTGTTTTAGTTGGCTTTGATTTTATGTAAAAAGCTCAACAGCTATTTTCTCAGGAAAGTAGTGCATCTGTTATTTTTATTTACATAATTCAGAGCTCTAAATGGACATTTACCTCATATCAAATGTTGGCTTTCAATTATGCTCCGCTGAAGGTGAATGTTGTTGTAGTTAGAAACAATCTAGCAGCACTGGTTGCTTACTTTCTTAAAGGAAAGCCATATTTTATCGATCAGCACATTGCTGTTTTCTAAATAAATAGTTTAAAACCTCTCACAGAAGTCCATGGTTGATGACGGGAGAAATAAAGTTCATAAGCGTCTCGGATCATGCAACGCTGCAACTCTTGCCGGTGTCCTCCGCCTCCAGCCGAATCTTATCTGTAAGATGGAACGATACGTGATCCAACGCTATCCACCGGCACCAAGCATGGTCTCTTTAATCGTCAGTATGTCGGTTTCTGTGAAAAAGAGGAGGAAGGTTACCTGCAGCCTTCCTGTTCCCGATGCGGACCAGCTCCTGGTAGAGCTGTTTAGAGGGACACCTCTGAGCGAGCTCCTCGCCGTGGAGCCAGATCAGCAGCATCCTGTGGCCGTGCTCTTTGTAGCTCTGCTGACCTGCAGGGGACCAGGAACGCCGGTCAATTTGGCCAGAAGCATTTTTTAATAAGAAGGTATTACGTAGTAACCTGACGCCGCCAGATAGATTTGCTTCGCATATCCATCTGGAAACCTTCCGTTGAAGTAATTTTGGGAAGGGGCGAAAATACTGGTTAGCTGATTGGCCTATGTTGGTGATAGGCGGGCCAAATAAACCAATCAGATCAACGAAGCATATGACGTACTCGTCAACATGTTTTCGTCGTCGCGACGACGAAAACACAACCACAAGCCAAGCTACTCTTGCTGCTGCAGGTAAAGGCTCGTTAGCTCAGCAAATAAATACTCTGTAATTCCGATAAAACTTGCTCGATAGCCACGCTAACGCTAGTTTCATCGGCTGAAGCCGCCATGTTCTTTAGACTGAACTGTCGCGCTTCCCGTTGCGTCACACCTCAACCCGCCTCAAAGCCAACGCTGATTGGACGTTCGTTTGGTGAACGGCTCCAAATTTTCTTTAACGGAAAGTAGCCAGACTGATCTGCGACTGAAACCTTGAAAGCTCGCGAGATCAGGATGGTCTCACGAGGCTAATTACGTAGGGCTGGACGATGATTCAATAACAATATATATCGATCCACAAACGTATATCGATGATACAACAAAGTTCAATGGAATAACAGTTTTCATTCCTTTTGCATTGTAGCCATGAAGGTCAATATTACAGTCATCATATCCTCCCAACCAATCACAAACGCAGACCCAGGAACTAAGCTCCACCCCCTTCAAAGAGTTCAGAGAGCACATGTTCTTTTTTTAAAACTTGCATCCATCAATATGATTTCTGTTTCATCGATATGCATTTATTTTCTATATCGTCCAGCCCTAGCATTACGACAGCAGACTTCCTGTGCCGTCTGGGATTTAGGTCTTATTCGGGAATGGAAAAAATAACGTTCGGATAGCAAACCGACTGTTCCCACTGCGGTGCGGTCGCCCTGACATCTGACCCATCCATTTGGGGGCCATCTTTTTTTTTGTTTCTTCCAGTCATTCCTTAATCTTAAACCAACTGGATTTCTTCTCTTGTTTCCTGAAGACGTTTCACCTCATCCTAAAGGCTTCTTCAGTTCTGATAATCCTCCGTCCGTCTTCCTCCTCACCCGTTTGTCCGTCATCCAGCCATCAGTTCGCCTCTCTACCCATCCATTCATCCATTTGTGTGTCCCTATCATCCGTCCGCCCACTCGGTCCTTACATTTTGAGTTTTCTGCTGCTTTTTATTTAAAGCCTAACCTCTGTATAAACATGAGTTATTTCTGATTTATGTCTATTTCTGCTAAAAACGACTGAGTCTGAAGACACTATGGGATCACGATGTGAAAAGTGCCGAGGAACCCTGTTATAGAATGTAACGAGCGGTAATTACATGAAGACTGTTTCCATTTTTAAAGCTTGTCCTGTGTGTGTGTGTGTGTTTTTTTGTGTGTGTGTGTCACCTGTCCATTGATCCTCTACAGCAGACACCTGCTCCTTGGTGAAAGCCCAGCTCTCCGCCAGTCTCTTCCAGTCTCGCGGCTTCAGGAGCTCGTACGCCAGGCGCCAGGCAGTCGAACGGAGTTGCTTGGTTTCAGTCCGGTGGTCCAGCTTAAACGTCAGCGGATGCTCACTGTGAACACTTTCATTAAGCTCGGGGTTGGCCTGAAAGGGCAATTAAATCACGTCAGGGGAGTGATAAAGGCTACCGGCCCCCTGAGAAAACAACGCTACGGGAAGAGATTATTGGCTAAGCCCCAAAACGCACGATTAGCAATATGAATGTCAGAGTTAAGCATTTTTGCAATCAATAATGTCAGGGAATCATGCATATCTTTAATTACATTTCTGGTAAATTGGCTGTCAAACGTTCTTGTTTTTTTTTTTTTTTGTACATGGGATCCTGCTAATGTTATTAAAGGGGATTCAGCTAATGGAGGATGTGTTGGTGCCAAATAAATCATTCCTGATGAATTTCAGGCCCTGAGGAGGGGGGGATACGGCTCATATAAATACTGCAAGCGGGTCGGCTAACATGCTACGTTGTACTGAGATTGTCAAACGTGTTGCATGTACAGCAACGTTTCTTGCTCACCTTTCTCCAGCTGTAGTATCTTTCTGCTTTGATGATCATGTCCACCACCATCACCTCATTCGCTCTGGCCGCCACGCCCAGAGCGGTTTTACCCTGCTGCTCCAGGTCCGGCACGCCACATGAGATCGATACGGTAAATTAGACTACAATAGCAATCCTTTTGAATAAAATGTGGATTTGCTGGTGTTACGGCAATGATGCGTCGTCTGTAGGCCGGCCTTTAGGGTGGGTTAGCCTAGCACACGTGCGTTCTTACTCGGTCCCGGAGGGCGAGATCCACGCCGGCTTTAAGAAGCATTTCCACCACTTCGGTCCTGCCGAGCTCCGCCGAAAGATGCAGAGCGGTCTGGAGTCTCTGTCGGGACACAATGTCCAGGATTATTCGTCACGCTACCTGCTGGCCTGGCATCACGGTTCACGCACTGGATAAGATATTTTCAGGGTGTGAATAAATACAGAAAGAAGTATAAAAAAAGATATTTTCTCTGCCGGTTCAGTTAAATGATGTATTAACAACCTGTATTACTGCTTTCCGTCCATTCACGTTTCTTCCTTTTTATTCTTTTAGCCATTCAGTTCCTTCATTCAAACCAACTGCCCGATTTCATATTTCTTCTCGTTTTTCTTCCCATCTTTGTTCCTTCCCTTTTTCTGTTCTTTCTTTCCTTCTTTCATTTCCTCTATTCCTTCTTGCTCTTTTCCATCCTTATTACTTTCCACGCTTTTTCTTGCATCTTTCTCTCCTTGTCCTTCCATCTGCCTTTTTCTACTTCCTTATCCCACTCTTTCCTTCTTTCCTTCATTTATCCCTCCATATTCTTTCTTTTCTCCTCTTTATTCCTTTCTTCCTTCCTTAGTTAACCCTGTGCTTTTCACTTCCTCCCTTTGTTCCTTCCTACTCTCTTTTTAATTTATCCATTCTTTCTTTCCCTTCCTGTTTTTTTTATTATTTTTCCTTTAAAATTGGCCATAGAAAACTTATATTGGTGTTAGAAAGTTTGTAATTTGGGCATATAACCCCTGTGTTATTGTTGTTGGGAGTTTGAACATACCGTGTTAGCTATGTTGACGTTGCAGCCCGCCACCACGAGACAATGGATGACGGGGATGTGACTGTTCTTCACTGCCAGGTGGAGAGGCGCCTCCAGCTGCTGAGAGCAAACACATTAATTAATGTTGCCAGGTAAGATGCAAAAATGCTGATGTGTGAGAGCGAGGAAGGGGGAAAACGGTACCGTTCCCAGCTGGTTCCTATTTTCTCACCTGGTTCTGAACATCCGTGTGGGCGTGGTGCTCCAAAAGCAGCTGGACAAGAGACACGTCTCCTCGTTCAGAGACCGGGTGGAGAGCGCTGCATTTGGTCTGCGGAGAACAGGAGTTTAGCTGCAGAGCCTCAATGTCCCAAAAAGCATTGAACAGGTCCATTGTTTTAAAAAACAAACAGTGTGAGCCGGATGGAGCTCATTGTTCACATCTGTCCGTGTACCTCTGTGAGGATGTTGGGGTCACAGCCAGCCTCCAGGAGGGCCAGAACACATTCTTCCTGACTGTTCTCTGCAGCCTGGTACAGAGCTGTCTCACCAACCTTTAACACAGCAGTTCAGATTCAACAACTAGTCTTTTAAGGTTTCTTGATCATAAGAATGATTATGAAATTGACATTTCCTACATTGAAGTTACTTGGACAGGTTATTATGCCATTATTTACTAAGAAGGGTGGCCTTGGGGACGTGATTTTACCTACATGCTGGATTACAGAATGTCTCGTTGCTTCAACAGAAAAATGTCCACTAGATCTTAATTAATCCCAAGTAGGACCACCGTGTAGCACCGGATTATCCACACAAACCATGAAAGAGAGGACTTTTACGCTGATTACCCACCGTGTTGACTTCATCCCGAGTATTAAAGCTCTGCAGCAGCAGTTGGACGGCGTCCAAGTGGCCGTTCCTGGCAGCTAAGTGCAGGGGCGTGTCCCCTCTCTGCCAGAAGGGAGGGAGGGAAACGGCTCGCATCAAAGAGGGTTTGACTTTGAGCTTCCTCGCAGGCGCGACACAAGAAATATGCATGCAGACAGTCGTGGGCATAAGCAGCCTCATCTATACGAGGAACAAGATGCACACACATCCTGCAGGAAGCAGAGACACTGACCTTGTTTGGCTTCATTGTGGCCATGTCGTACGGCTCCATCAGTGTTTTTAGCATTTCTACGCTCCCATGTTCTGCTGCCAGTGCAAATGGACGATGTCCTGACTGCAATACAAAGAATACAGCCATACATCTTTTGTTTTTGTGACAAAATCAATCAATTAAATCAAAAGGCATAAATAGTTTCAAAACATTTCCAAGTTCAATTTCTCATGTTCTATATAGCAACAAGGAAAATTTACTAAGGGAGGAAAGTAAAAAATAAAAAGGCTGCGATGACCTGGCTGCATAAATTTGCTCTGCCTTGCATGAATACCTTGACTAAACAATTTCTGACTCGGTTTCAAGCTTCAGTGCTCTTTGATAGCAATCTTTAGTTGTACATTTTAAGTCAAAACCAAGTACAACTGTCAGAATGTAATTAACCTTGACTAAAACCTCAGTTCTGTCTTAGGGATAACAACCTGAGATCATGACACCGCCGTTTGTGACGTTTAGTGTCTGTGTTGCAGTTTTACAACTTAGGTAAACAACGCAAATGCTGAGGATATTCTACTAGGACAGCTGAACTTCATTTTTCCGGCTCATCAGATTCACCAACGTAGAGCAGATCTAAAGTAAACAAGACTGAATGTTGGAACTGGATTAAATGTTCTTCAACAAAGTGTTGTTTTAGTGGTGTGAACCACCTAGTCAACCAGGCTATTGCAGCTTTTTTAATCAGTTTTCTTTATTTGAAAAGTGCAGGGTAAATGTAACATTAAAGTTTAAATAGATACGTATAAAGATTTATTGTTCTATTTATTTTTTTCCTTCTCAAAAAGCTTTTATTTTAACAGGGACTTAAACCTGTTTGAAATCCATCGTACAAATGGGCTGCGCTTCATAAAGAAGTTTTCTGATAATACTGCAAACATGTACCTGATCATCCTTGTCTAATTCTTTCATCTGCATGTCATTAACAATATACTCAATGATTTCGGTGTGGTTGTTGATGGCAGCGCAGTGCATGATGTTCAGTCCTTCCTGAGGAAGAAAAAAACAAACATTTAACATATTTATTTCTTTTTTCACTGCTATCCACTGTATTTAAATAGATAATTCTTCAAAAAACAGCTGTATGTGTGTATTCTGAGTTAAGCCTGGGAATCTCATCATAATTATTTACCTCATTTTCGACCTTCTGCTCAGCCCCAGCCTGCACCAGTAGCTTCAGCATCTCCAAACTGCCAAACCAGGCTGCTAGATGAATGGCCGCCATGCCATACTGCCACAACCAGAGCGCACAATCATGCTTGAATGTTGTAACCTGAGCCGTCGTTCTCTTTGAAAACGTTTCCAACCATCTCACCTTGTCTTTTTGATCCACTTTGACCCTGCGCTGCAGAAGGAACTGAGTTGCGTCCTTGTTTTTGCCAGCTACCGCGTAGTGAAGGGCCGTCCTGTGGTGCTGCGGTAGAATTGTGCGTTTATGGATCACATTATTGCTTTTTTTCTCTGGAAAGTTTATGTTAAGACTCTATTCCTCATGCTACTTTGTTTCCCTCAGAATCAAGAAGACAAACAGGAGCCGCGTGTAACCTAACAAAGGAGCCATTAAAATAATGCTGCGAGGTGCTACTTTTGTCTACCCACCACATTCTTCACGTTGACATTCAGACTCTTTCCAAGAATCTTCATGGTCTTCACGTCATTCCTCTTCGCCGCTTCCATGAACTGCTTCTCGTTGTCGAGCACTGTTCAACACGACGGGAGGTTTCACACAGAAATGTACATTATTTCACATAAGACAAGTAGTCACAGTAGTAAATTCCCCTGTTCCTCAGACTCAACCTTACATAAATACAATTTTAGGTAATAAAAAGTGTATAACGTCCATTCATTTATGTCGCAAAGGTTTAAAGTTTTGCCCAGGCTGTGCCAATCATATCCATCAATATGTTCTGGCTGTTCGCTCATCCACAACGTTAAGATGCGTGGAAACACAATGCTGTGAAGAAAGTACATGCACGACCGTGGGCATATGGGTAGGCCAGGTTGATTTTCACAGTATGGTGAAACTGTAAAAGTCAAGCAACAGAAATTAAACCATAAGAAACTGAAACATTTCTTTTTCTGTTAAAAGCGTAAAGGCCAGACTGAGGTTTGCCAGAGAGAGTGTGGAGAAGCACCAGGACTTGTGGAATAAAGCTCTGTGGACAAATGAGTCTAAAACTAAAGTATTTGACCACCAGAACAGGACAAATGTGGTGTAAACCACCTAGCATACAGCTAGAGAGCCTCACACCAACCGTGAAGCAGCAAGGTGGCGGTGTCTTGGTTTGGGATACATTTCTGCAGGAGGACATGGTCAGATTACCATCACCTAATCCACCGGGACCTACAGCCTTATATAACAAGGATATCTGAGGAAAATGTGAGACTGTCTGTAAAAACATCACCTTTTAAGCCCATGAGCCCTTTTTCAAAGGGGGCTTGAGCTCCTTAGCAACAATAATGCGCTTGTAGCTGACTAACTCTGAGACCGACACACCCTTATTATGTCCAGATCTTCAGCTGAGACTCCTCTACAAAAGTATCTATTTCATTCTAATATCCACTAACGACAGCTCAAACATTGCGTGAGATTAAAGCCAGTTAAAGACAAAGTTAGTGTTTTTGTGGGCCTGGTTTCGACACACATAGCAGCGCCAGACGATGCATTGCTAATGAAAGCCAACAAGACACTGAATCCATCGAAGTCAAACTCATTAGCATGACTCTGAAAACTTTCAGCTGACCTCTCAACAAAGCTTGGATGAGGGTACAAGGGTGTATATATAGCTTGTATATATAGTTTTAGTGTGTGTAGAGTGCTGAATGAAATTAAAATTGTGTTGCTATTTTGTGTTGGCACAGTTTGGTACAGTAGGGGATTTTATTCAATCTGAACATGTATAACTTCTCCCTTGCTTGTTGTGTGGACACCAAACTGGCTACAGATGTAGCCAAGATGTTGTAGTTTCCATGCATTGTGTTTATTATTAAAGGCGGGATTTATTTTCGGGGCATTTAAATCTTATTTATCAGGCCCAGAATAATTTACTCATATTTTCACATCCACATCATCCTCCAGGACCTTTACGTCTGCTTATAACAAGATTAGCAGTTTAGGCGTTGCACAAGTTGAGAGACAAAGCACTTTGCATTATCTCCGTACTGAATTGTGCTATACAAATAAATTTGCCTTGCCTTTGCGTTGAGAGATGCCTTATAAAAGTATGAGTATGCATTTTTTGGAAAATAGACCCTTGGGCTTAAGAGGTTAAAGTGAAATCGAACTAGGAAACATGACCATAATGGTAGTGGTAAATCCCTCAAGGTCTGGATGAGAATTAAGAAATGAGAGGTTGTGGGAACAGTGAAAGCCCAGATCCTCTATGAGATCCTGTTTGGCAACTTGAACGGGCTTTATGAGGACGAAACAAGTTAAACATGATTACAAGCTGTGTTCGACAAGTTGTTCCAACCAAAGGGGCTAGGACTAGCTTAGAGGTCTATATATTTTGTTTAATGAGGAAAGCAAAGTCAGTTTTTGGTGGTTATCTGTAGTTCTATTACTTTCTTTTCCAGAGATAAGTTTAGAAAAGAATAAAGATTTCTCCAAGATACCCATATTTATAACAAAACACTAGTAAAAAAAAAAAAAAAAAAAAAAGCGAAGCAACTGGACAGATATTTGTTTATATATACACAAACTCGATAAAACAAAAGTAAACATAAGTGCATAATCATGAAATTATAAATAAAACATCCCCCAACAGAAAGGTGAGCACAAAATCAGAAATAAAAATGTTTAATAAAAGGTTTTCTTGACCTGAAAATGAAATTTAACTTAATTGTTGACCAAGAATAAAATATTTAAACACAAATGCAAGAATAAAATCACATCTACTTTGGGCAAAGTTTATAACCCACTGTCACATTAACATACATTTCATTTAATAAGAGTGCTGAAAGTTTTTTGCTCTACCACTATGAAATATTTACTTAGATGTGATAAATGCATAGTAATGATGCCATAATTGTTCAAACCTGAAAAACACACTGTTGGTTCAGGAAACCCGTCACGCTATGGTGTGATCCGGCTCCGTTTTTCTTTCACAGGCTTTCACGCTTCTGCAACCTTCTAGTTGTTTAGTTTTCAAAACTGAAACTCCGTCAGCCAACCTTCCAGCGATGAGGGCCGAGGTGGTGAAGGGAGGCCCTGCAGTATGTTTTCCTTAATTAGATTACATCTAAAGTCCAACTGCAAGATGAACTGCATCTTCTGTAAATATGTTAAAATCTAAGACGTCTGATAGATAAAATGGACCGAGACAATCAAGGGCTTTGTGATTTATGTAAAAAGATATTAAATCCAAATTTAAGGCTCAGTATGTTATGGATGGGGATCATTTTGCCCTTGTAGGTGGAATATTTTCATTTCAGGCTGCAGACTGCTCCATCCCAGATGCACAAAGGAGCATTTCCAGAGGTGCTTCCTCCCAGCTGCTGCTCACAACAGACTCAACAACACGCTAATGGTTGCACGGGTTCTGGTCTGATCACGACTCATTTACACAGTCTCTCAGATGCTAATGTCCATTTGCACACACTTTGGCTACTCTGTGGTGTTTACTAGAACAACCACGCTTATTGCACAGTTCTTTTTTTCTCACGTGTAAATCGGCAGCCGTCTTCCTTTATCAACTTGAATATTGCATTTCTTTTGTTATGTGTCTGCGTCTTTCCCCTGAAATATGCTGTATTATCAGTTCATAATCGCACAACCCCCCCCCCCCCCCCCCTCCTCCCATGATAGGTTAATTCTCATTTGCTTTAGAACTTAAAATGAAATTGTTTTATTCATATAACTTAATCTAGTGTGTAATTCTGGTGTCTTCTGTTTGTTTTTGCCACTACCATACCTGAATTTCCCCAGTGTGGGACAATACAGGTATTTCTATTTTATTCTATTAATTCTATAGAGCATACAGTAAACACTGTAAACACAGTTCTAAGACAGGGTTGGCTCTCAGAGCTTTTCGTTTTCCTGTTTTTCTCAGTTTGCTGATGCATACTCACACATCTCGCTGGTGTCAAAACTGCCATCGGTCTCGTTGTCCGACGGCTTGTCGTGTCCCATCTTCTGAGTCCACTTTGGAAGGTTCAGATTTTCCTTCTTGGGACAGTGATCTTTAATCATGGTCCTCACTGCCAGAACTCTTCTCTCCATTTTAACTTCATGTAAATAAGTGCAAGGATCAGAGCGTTTTACCCAGCTATAGACACGGACCGACTCGGTTTGAGAAGTAAAGCAGCAAGACGTTGAACGGAAGCTCTCCTCTGTTTTCTGAAGGTTGATCCATGTTTGCTTTCCCCGTTCCCGCCCTCAAAAAGTCAGCTGATAATATTTAACATTACTTGCGTCGTCGGCTCAGCTGCATGTATGACTAGAGGGTGGCAGAACTATTTGCCGACTACTGAACGTCGTAACAGTAGCAGGATTTAAAAAGATAAACAAAATGCTCATTTTCACCAATGGTTCACATTTAATTAGACTGACATGTTAGTTTAGGTGCAGAATATCAATAAAATGTATTTCTGTTTTCTATTCAAAAAGCAACATCATATAGATACGTCACAAACAAAAGTGATCATTTTAAGGCATTTTATTTCTGTTAGTTTTGAGGATTATGGTGAACAGCTACTGAAAAAAAAAACTATTCTGACAGTGTATGTCTAAGTGCTCTATGGTTTATGAACTCAGTACACGGCTGGACCTCCTTTACCATGAATTACTGCACCAGTGCGGTGAGGTTTTCAGCCTGTGGTTCTGCTGCGGCCCAGATTGGTTTAACAGCGGCCTTCAGATCATCTGCCTTGTTGGTTCTGGTGTTGGTTCTGAGCAACGTTGTCTTTCTTTTCCCTGGTCCACGTAAAACACTTTGGATGTTGCCTCTGGTTTAAAAGAGGCAACATCATAAAAACAAGGAATGCGACACTGGAAGCCTGTGTCCAGTCGTGCTTCTGCTGACTAATGACCTCTTAAAGATCTCATCATCCATGCCGCTTGAGCACCTGGTTCTGATGTTTTCCTTCCACTCAACTTCCCATTACGGTTCATGGGAGACAGTTCACCCTCCTTGTGGAGGGAGTCAGTGACTATCTGCTGGACATTAGTCAAGTCAGCAGTCTTCTCCATCACTCTGTAGGCTATAGTGTACCATTTTTGGAATAAAACTTTTTTTTTTTTTTTTAAGTAATATTGTAGTTTTCTAAGAAACTGAATTTGGGGTTTTCGTCGGCTGTGAGCCATAATCGTTTAAATTACCAGAAATAAGCTTTTGAAATAAATATTTAAATAGAAAGGCTTCGCTTTATCAACTGAAAAAAATATGAAGTAATGGAGATGAGCAGGGATTTCAGCAGGGAGGTTTCACATTGAATATTTATTAAATATATTGTTCATTATTAGGAGCACATTGTAATATTGCAGAAAAAGATAAATAAAACAGGGAACGGCTGAAATTACAAGAGTGAAATAACTTAACAGATTTTAAAAAAATGCAGCAGATATCCTGATCTTTAATTTATCCTTAGGCTAAATAACGTTATCTTCATTGAGAAACAAAAAGTAGAATCTGGAATCAGCAAACTTCATCCTCATTTATAGATCCTTACTTTACTGCAGTTAAATCACTTCCTGTCACCTTTGCTTTTGCCTTTGGCTTAAAAGGAGTTAATCAGTGCAAGTGCTCGGCTTCTTCTGGCAGCAGGAAGCCAAATGTGCGTCCTTGTGTGGAGCAGCCCTGGTCCCGGCGTGAATAAAAACAGTCAACAGAAAACCTTGAGCCGGGGAGAGCTGGCGTGTCTCTTCTGGCCGCAGAAAACGTCTTCACATCGTCCGGAGGCGGACTGACCACCGTCACCTGAAGAACTTGTCGATGGTGTTGGAAAGCCCGAGGCTCTTGGCTTTTTTAGACGGAGGAGAGGAAGGCGTGTCTCGTCTAACACAAGAAATTAACACACAAAAAATAAATGTTTTTCACTGAGGCGGCCATGGAAGGAAATGAGGATCAGTGCCGCTCAACCACAAGGTTCAGTGCCTTGCAAAAGTATTCACACCCATTAAGGTTCTGACCAACAACTTTGATGTATTTTATTGACAGAGCAACACAAAGTAGCACATAATTATGATTAACTAACGAATATCTGAACTGGGTGGCATGTGTCTGTATTCAGTCTCATTTAAGTCTGTGGATCCTAAATAAAAGCCTCATGCAATCAGTCGCCATCAGAAGTTATTTAATAGGAGTCCTAAGTGTAATTTAATATTTTGGATACATAAATGCTCCACTTATCAGGAACAAACTTCCTGAAAGCCTGAGTTCCTTTAAATCCAGATTAAAAACACATTTCTATAGGATTGCCTTTGACTGTCCGGCTGTTTTTAATATTTGTTTTTAGTTTCCATTTTCCTGTGTTTTGTTTTGTTTCAATTTTCCTACATTTTATTCCAAAAGTTTTTTTTATCTATTATTCTGTTTCATTTTCCAGTATTTTAATAATTTAAAGCCTGTGACAGACTGGCGACCTGTCCAGGGTGTATCGCGCCTCTCGCCCATTTACTGCTGGAGATAGGCACCAGCACCCCTCGTGACCCCATGAGGGTTAGACGTGTTAAAAAATGGATGAATAATCATTTTGCGTTGTCCATGTACTGAAATGTGCTACACAGATAAGTCTGCCTTTCCTTGCCTATAAAGCTACTTCTAAAACAGGCGTCCAACTTAAACGGGCATCAGCTTCTGCAGGAACCAACTCATAAACCGTTTATTTTAAAATCGGGTGTTTTGAAGCGGGGTAGCATGTGAAACCTGCAGGATGACGGTTCTGCAGGGCCAGAGCCGACCAGCCTTGGTGCAGCTGAGTTCAACTGAGAATCAACGGCCAGACTTGAAGTCTCTCCATCTAATCTGACTGAAGTTGAGCTATTTTACGAAGAAGAACAGGACACAATTTGAGTCTCAAAAACTACAGAGCAGGCAGAGCTCTACAGCGAACGACATGAAGCTGTAATTGATCCAAATTATTTACACAGGCGGGCTGAATAGACATGTGAGCCACACTTCTCTGGGTTTCATTTAGTGGAAATGTTGAAAACCATGTACCCTTCTCCATTAAACAATGGATTTTGTTGGTCTGTTACATGTGTGGAGTTTGCATGTTCTCCCGTGTCTGCGTAGGTTTCCTCCGGGCGCTCTGGTTTCCCCTACAGCTAAAGACGTGACGGTCAGGTCGGCCATTAGTGGCTAAACCTCCATCTGATCTACGAAGTTTCGTTGTAGGTGCCTTGTATGTATAATGACAAATAAAGAACCTTACCTTATCTAAAAACCTAATTAATTGCATGCAAATGTGTATGTGAAACGACAAACTGCAAAAAAAAAAAAAAAAAAAAAGGTCTGAAATCTTTTGCAAGACAATGAATGGAGAGGATATAAAGGAAAACGTGGGCCGTCCTCACCGTTTGCTCTTGCCTTTACTTGCTTGCCTCGGCAGGAGACGTCCAGCGTCTGCAACAAGAGACAGAGACACACAAGCAGTCACATGGATTAGAGAAGGAAATCCTACGATCGCTTCAATGGACAGAGGCACAGAAGGAGGAGATACACGGCTGCAACATCTCTCCAGCAGCGTACAGACCACACTTCCAGTAGGAGTCCCATTCCACAGAAGAAGAAAAAGAAAAAAACAGCCTCCGGTTCATTGTTGGAGATAGAAAGGATAGAAAGTGATTTCGCCGTTTCAGGGGCCAGGGCCGGGGGAGGGGGGGCCCACGGGGTGAAATGAGATGTCCTTTCTCTGTCGGGATCAATAAGAGCTTCTCATCCAGCGCCGCCGTCAGTAAATAACAGGGTCACGAGGTCACTGGGAGCCCTTTGAAACAAGACAATGCTTCTGTTCGCGCCGCAGACGGGTTATGGGCATTTTTAACGTGCCCGTTCCTTTCCTGAGACTTAGGATCTATGAAGAAGCAAATGGCATACCTGGAGCCCCATTGTACACGTCGGCCGGTGGGCAAATGATTATCTGGCCGTTCAGAAGCAAACAGAACAAAACTCAGCCTTCGGTAGATATACAGGAGCATTTCTCTCTCTCTGCTTTTCAGTGCTAGCTTGTTTATTTTGTTTTGTTTTTACTTTTTCATAACATTTGTTAATCTTTTTTAGGGGATACGATTCTACTATGCCCGGTGTTCTGCTAACACTTTCACTTGCAGGTAGCTCTGTTTACTTTTGTGTTACATATTTAAATAGATATAAACACAAAGATTATTTTTACATTACTTTAAAATCTAAAAACACTGAGGCTCTTCGTGGATTTATCACAGATATTTTACGCTTTTAAAAAAAAAAATCACAGACTATAGAAAAAGGAAGACAAGAAACCAAAGACAACGGACATGTTGGAGCACACATCATTTTAGACAAATAGCAATAAAGTGTTAGAAAGTTTAAAGAAAACGGTCCGCTATTTTTCCCTTTTTCACCCTTATCCTGACCTGGAAAACTCTGAAATCAATGACCGCGCTGTTCCCGACTATTCAATGTTTCCTGTTTGTTGAGTAACAGAAGATGGACGCGTCTCCTTAGGTTATTTGCTGCCGCTTGTTGACACAATTATGCAACGGGAGAAATATTTGACTTTGCAGCTTTTGTGAGGCAAATCTACGACGGAGTATTAGGGCCACACATGAAGAGAAAAAATATTTTTGCCATGACGAGATTAAACTCGCCATGTCGACTTTAAACTCAACATTTCGAGAATAAGGGTGATATATATCGTGGCGACTTTATTCTCGACGTGTCGACTTTAAAGTCGACATTAAACTCGACATTTCGACAATAAAGTTGAAATCAGTTCAAAAATAGTTTGGAGAGAGACGACCGCTGCACAGGATACCTGCACTGAATCCAGAATCAGACAGTGGGCTGACGATTCAACATGCCTTGTGTAGATGATTTGGTCAAATTGTACTTCAGAATCGGGTTTAGCAATAAGGAAATCCTCGGTCTTTTAGGCCAGAACCACAGTGTGATTATTAGTGTAAGGACGCTGAAAGACTAGGAAACTAGGGAAAGACGTTACGTTATTGGTAGGCCACCGCTTCCAGTGATGATTATACAGTTGCAGCACGGCAAAGACTAACTTCATACTTAATTAAAACGCAGAGACTGCAGCTGTGGAGCGCGGTTGCTCTTTTCTCCAAACTTTGGAATGTCGAGATTAAAGTCGCCACGATATATCAACTTTATTCTCGAAATGGCGAGTTTAATGTCGTCATGGCAAAACTTTTTTTTTTTTTTTTTTTTTTTTCTTCATGTGTGGCCCTAATACTCCATCGTACAAATCTCTCGCGGCAGTGAGGGCCAGCCTCCGTGTTTTCCCACGCTGCTGGGTCCGGACGGACCGCTGTGACAGCTGGATCTCAAACTGGCCTTTATAACACTTCCCAAACTGATGGGCAGCAATCAGGGGCGGTTCTAGACAGGGGCCAACAGGGGCCCATGCCCCTGTAGAAATAGCCCCGGTCCCTGTTATGGCCCCTGTACTAAAAGCATGATGTTAAATAAACTTCTCATAATTATTTGCAATGGCAAAGAAACCATAACTGATTGGTCACTTTGACCAATATTATTTTTTTTACCTATACAGCTTTACTCTAAAAAGAATTTAAAACTTAAGATGTTTCACATTTAGCTTTAGCCGTATTGAGCAGGGGGCAAAGTTTTCAACTGCTGGATCACTTAATATTATTACACAGTTAAATATTGCCATTTTTATGTTTTTAATTTTTTTTGTTCTGTGCCCCTGTGAAAAAACACTGGCCCCACCTTGGCCCCCCAGGTAAATTTGGTCTAGAACCGCCCCTGGCAGCAATCATTTCCTCTCTAACCTCGTCGCTTACGTCTTTCCTTGGCGTTGCGCCAGCACCCAGCAGGACTATGACTTCCTGGAGGCGGTCACACCTGACAACGATCCTGTTATTGAAGTTTCCTCATAAATCCTAAATAAATGCCAGGGTTTCCTGTATTTGCCATTGTGCGTTTTGTACAGGTTACATCTGCGCGCCATTAGTTGATTACAATATTCTCCTACAAAGACTTGAGCATACTGTAGGGATTAAGGGAAAAGCATTAGGCTGGTTTAAATCTTATCTGTCGGACAGATTCCAGTTTGTTCATGTTAATAATAAATCTTCCTCAAACTCTAGGGTCACTTGTGGAGTACCACAGGGTTCAGTCCTTGGACCAATTCTATTTACTATATATATGCTTCTGATTGGCAAAATTATCAGACA